>NW_027108725.1:111794-115970 GCF_000696795.3 Halyomorpha halys | reverse complement strand
ATTTATGGGACCGTTTATTTAGGAGCAATCATATCTAAGTATACCTGGTAAATTATTGGCACAGGTTTTATTTTTTTAAATGTATAGTCAAATTATTATATCTGCTTCTCAAAGAAACTGAGGGGGCTTTGTCAGGAGAGAACCGAGATTTTAGACATCTGTTTGTTCAATTTAATTCTTTAAGGTGAGCATCCGAAATAATTCTAGGCATTGGATCATAGCGTTCACACTAACACTCTAAGAATATCGAGAGGTAAAGAATCAGCCTTTTCAAATTTATTTCAATAATCAATTAACATACAACGCACATTACAGACTTCAAAAACAAGAGCTTAACCGATGATAATTACCTATGAATTAGTCAACTAAACAGAACATCTCACATGATATCTCATTGGACTTATCAACTTCAACTGTGAAGGGCAACTAAATTATTAAAGATCGTATCCAATCTATTCAGTCTGACGTCCTTTATACTAAAGTCAATGCTCCATATTATTTTAAAAAAAAAAACCAATCATCATATTTCTTTTACCATACTTCATCTAAATACTCAAACTTTCGTCAGAACATTTTCTATGATTATTAATATTTAAGAATGTCAGACTTCATCAGAGACAGAAATAGGGTACTTGCTGTAATGAATTTCGAGCTGCAGGATGACTAATGTATTCTTTACAATAAAGCATTTTGCTGTGTATATGATGTTTTAATTAATATGTATATGGTTTTTAAGTTTGTATTTATTTTTCTATATTTATTGGTCTCTTAAATTGTATGTGTTATTTTGATTGACTCTCAAAAACGGATTTCGGAAAATGTTTTTTAATATATCGAACTTTTGTTGAATGAAACTACCAAGTCTATCTTGTTCAGCTTGGTCTAACTTCTAGATTATGCGGACAACTTCTATCTCATGTTGAAAAGAAGATTGGACTAGCCTTCAAAAAGTAGAAGACGAAGTATTTTGGGGACGGAGAGGCTCAGGAATTCTTCCTGGAAATAGGACCATCCATATTCCAGCAGGTTACATTGCCCACTGATCTAGGCACAGAACTTAGTTCTAAGAATGATCTCAGCCTCAAAAATGGAAGATGAATAACCGTTGCTAGTCGACGTTTCTTCGGCTTATGAAAACAAGTCTCTCAGCAACAATACTAAAATTGCCCTTTACAAATCTGAACCCCCAGTGTTGACGTATGGTTCAGACGTTTGGACCTAAAATGACAGGAGTGTCCAATTCTCAAGAACGGAGAACTGTATGAACTTTTTGACGAGAATTGTGGTAAAGTTCAGAAAAATCGTTTGTCGTTCTTCGCTGGATAGATCACATCTCTTGGACTTGTAGATTCTCAAGATACTCATGGCAGAAGAGCTGCGTGAAAAGAAAGGAAAGAAAGACCTAGAACAATCATTAAAAAAAAAAGTTAATTTATGAAAATGAGGAAATATTTTAAGAAAAAAAAATTGTAGGTCAATAACAGAACTAATACATACAGAACTTATAACAGAATACCCAGCAGCAACCTGGGCTTCAATTTTCGGGATGAAGTTGGATTTCCCAAATTGTAATTCACTGTTGGTAACCGGGAGTGGAATTTTATGAATAGTTTTTTCATATAGTCTTCAATTGATTCCATTTGTAATTCCCGATGCAATGGGATATATCTTACAAACTAAAGAGCATCCACTGCGATTCTTAAGACTTTATTTTGAAATGATTGTGATATTTTCCTTTTTGTAACGGATGACCTTGGACAAGTCTGTGGACTCGAGATACCAATATCCAACACTTTTAGAGGGCGGCAGACCCATGGATGGGTTGACATGTTAGTTATTATCATTATAATTTGAAGATTGGAGAGGCTTTCTTATTGCTGCAGACCATTCAATTATATATAATATGTAAAAATAATATAGCAGTAATACAATTAAAAACAGTTCATAATAGTTTGAGTTTGAATGCTTCCTTCAACATGGCAGGTATTCTAATATTAAGTTATGCTAATATCGCATAAGGCTACAACACTAACCTTAATTAATATGTAATTGTATGTATTACAAGTACATATTATTATGGTGTATTATATGAGTATTATGGTGACTGTCACACCTAGCGTTAATCTTCCACTTTCGTGATATTATATGACAAGCAGTGAAGGTCATTATTACTCAATGAGAATAATTAAGCTGATTCACTCATCATTTTAAGGTGACTCCGGATTTACGTAAGTCAAAAACCCGGCTGTACTTGACTATGAAGAATCACGCATAGCAGGCAAATTTATTTGGTTCACTTTCACCAACGGTGGCATTACTACGCTTGTGTAAGTCCCACAAATAAGATTCTGTGAAAGCGAGTCCATATTACGGCCCGCCTGGAGGAAATGATTCCACCCATGTCCTATTAGGAATAAATTAAGTGTTGCTCCTCCTCTTCGTTAGTTTCAGCAATTTTATAATTTCACTCAACGAATTTTCATCAATGAATCGTATAGAATTATTTTTACGTCAGTGATCTTAAAGGCTGTAATCACAAAAAATAAAAATTGTTTTAATATTATCTCAAGTAATTTTGTGTATATTTTCTAGATCTTTACGTTTTCTACAGTACAATTGTTGTAAGTTGTTTCTTGCAATGAATTCTGATATAAAATTATTTTAATAAGACGATGGTGAAAAGTTTACCACTCCCGGGGAGAGCTCCCAACACAATAAGGCAGGTTTTCCAAAAACTTCTACATATATTTTTAAGTTTATAGTTACCCCCGAATATTACTAGTAGCTTAATTTGTAAATTAGTAAAATTTAAGGAATTAAATACCACTAAAATACCACTCCGGGGGAGGGCTCCCAACACAATAAGGCAAGTTTTTCAAAAACTTCGACATATATTTTTAAGTTTATAGTTACCCCAGAATATTACTAGTAGCTTAACTTGGAAATTAGTAACATTTAAGGAATTAAATTACCTAAATTGTGGTATATAACAAGTATGTTTGTGAAGATAAGTATAATAATAGGTTTTTAAAGCAAGCCAGTTTTTATTCTACTATAGTTTCCATTGTGGTGCATAGAATTAACATTTATACCTATAAATCTATTTACAATGAAACGATTTCGATGTTTTTTATATCAAGAAGTAAAAATCCCGCCTATAAAAGGTTGTCCGCTTTTACTTTTATTTTCTTTGGAAAACCTGCTCTTTCCTTCACAAGTGGGGGGAGAGCTCGGCTCGGAGTTTCTCTGGCTCCATATAAATGTTGTAAATAGGAATGATTATTTTACTGTAAGTTTAAACATGTTTTATTTTTATATTTTATCCCCTTCTATTTCTTATTTAATAATCCTTCCTCTCAATTTATATATTTGTAAATATGGTGTGAATTATTTATATATTTGGAAATATAGAGTGAACGAATGGTCCATATTACCATTGAATATAAATATAAGACACCGATCAAAAATGATTTTATTAAAATACTGTAATTTTCCCCGGCTACCACATTTTCTAAAAAAATGGGAAAAAATTCAATTTTTTATCTAAGACAAATAACAGAAACCTTGAAAAGTATGTATTAAACTATTTCTAGTGCACACCACCGGATAGTCATGCTATTGAAGAAAAATAACTATTAGAATTTTCGCTTATTTTTCATTCAGGGCTGAGTATCGTCAAAACTACCAATCGAATAAAAACAATAACCCATTTTTTTTTTAAATAGAATTAATTTTCTTATGCTGGAACCTAAATAAAACTCTTTACGTTCAGTATTCTTTGAGATATAGTTTTTCAAGCACTATTATTTTTCCAAATAACTAAAAATACCATTTTGTTACTATATTTGATAAATACTATTCTTATCAAAATAATCATAATAAATCTAAAATATATTCATATTTTCAGCGCAAGTAAAAATTATATTTATATTTTGATAGTATGGAAATATAATATGATTCTTACACAATATGATTCATTGATTGATAATATGAAAAGTTAAAATTACTCATATATATATATATATAAGTTACGGTACGGGAGTTACGGAGTCAGCTGTTATTTCAATGTCAGCTGACTGAGGGGATCAGCTGATCGAACGTATATAAGAGATGTACCGAATACAATAAAGCCAGTATGTTACAGCAGTTCAAACGTGTTACATCTTATTCCTTCTT
>NW_027108725.1:106061-106729 GCF_000696795.3 Halyomorpha halys | reverse complement strand
CCTTAGTGATACGCCAACACTTACTTTTGATGTTGTGGATCTCGCAGGGGGCCTACCATCAACGTGAATCGAACAAATGATCGATCTATGCCAATTTTTTCCATTCTCTATAGCCGTTAGTTCTTTTCCTATACTGCCACGTTTCCAACATATGAATGGTTAATCTTACCGCCGTTAGATGCTTCTTTTAGTTCTCAACAGATTTGATCATCTTTGACACCCGTTTGTGACCAGATAATCCATCTTCAGCAACCCCGTGGTTTTTTCTTCCAAATACTCTGGTACCTCTTGTTGATAATCTCCTCAAGCTCCTCCATTTTCGTCGGTCTTTCGTCGTTTGAACTTTCTTCTGCGGACGTCTCCTCCCCATTCTGGTTTTCTGGTGAGGCCGATTGCTGCTTTTCTTCCGGAGTCCACTTCCTCAAAAACTACCATCCAATTCCAGACGTCTTCCCGTGGTTATATTCTACTGCGTTTACCATTATTGCTCGTGAGAGCCAATCTGCTACTACGTTTTCCTTGCCAGGTTTGTACTTGATGTTCATGTTGTACTGGATGAACAGTTCTTTCCACCTTGTAATTATCATTGACGTTTCCTTTAGCTTCCCCACCCATTGTAGGGGCCTATGATCCGTCTGGATCCTAAATCTTCTCCCGAACAAGTAGGA
>NW_027108725.1:101684-104403 GCF_000696795.3 Halyomorpha halys | reverse complement strand
GTTCTAGATGGTAAATCCGTTTACAGATGGGAAATTTATTATTCCGTATTCAAATGAGAAGAAAAGTAAATTTGCCCCGAAAGTGCTGCCATCTCTTGAAAAAAAATCTTACTAAAAATCGGTACATTTAGCCTTAACTTAGCAAAATTAAGACACAGTGCACAAGTGGGTCTGAGAAACCATAAAAATATTTATTTGTCTTATGTTTCGGTATTCTGAACTATTTTTTTTTCAGATTATATGTATTATTTCTATATAAATAAATCAATAAGTGCTTGATTATTATTATTTTAATTTACTATTATTTGATTACAGTATTACTTGATATAAAAATTAAACAAATAATTGTTACAAAGTCCAAGATACCCACCTGACGCGTTACGGGTTAATAATGGTATTAGCCCTTGAATATTGCATTCATTCTCATATATTGAATTTTCTTTTATTTATATGAACACATAAAAGATGGACGTCATAGATATTGTTACATAATTAAGTTCGTTAGCAGTATCTATTAATTAATGTTATTAAT
Organism: Halyomorpha halys; assembly: GCF_000696795.3. Lineage (NCBI taxonomy): Eukaryota > Metazoa > Arthropoda > Insecta > Hemiptera > Pentatomidae > Halyomorpha > Halyomorpha halys. Next base: position 103,871 of record NW_027108725.1, on the reverse strand, counting down.
AACAAAAAATTCTAATCTCATGAAATGTTTTAAAATGAAACTCAGCTTTATGAAAGAGCACTAGTTCTTAATCTAGTCTTCCTGATATAATTAATATATAATTTCAAATAGGAGCTTTGAAAAAAAAAATTGCTATCGGAAAATTACAAATAAAATATATTTGCTAAGTAAACTTGGAAATGTTTCAGCAATAAAATTTTATCTCAATGATCTGGTTATGGTGAATGCGATAACTAAAATTTAGTTCTAATCACCCGGAAACTTCGTCCTTACTCGGTGCTTGGTTCGATCCCTTTAGAGCGTTTCAGCAGTGTTAGCAGCAGTTTGCGGACAGGCATTGTCCAACAACACAATAACTATCAACAGCAGTCCTCAGCGTTTGCTTTGAATTGCAGGGCCTTAGCTGGGCAGTAAGCATCCCACTGTAACGTACACTGTTTATTGTTGTGTCCCTATCCTAATAATGTTCGAGGACCTTGTGAGTTCCAAAAAACCATAAGCATCAGTTTTTCTGTGGACGGTTGGGTCTTGAACTTTTTCGTTTTTGGGACCCATCTTGCCCAAACTTTATGAAACCCAAGTCTATTGTGGATGATTATCTAGGCAGAATTTGCAGACGATGTGTCACTTCGTCAATAGTTACTCGTTTGTCTAAGAGCACCATTTCACGTGAACGCTTAATATTTTCTTCATTTGTGGCGGTAAACGGTCGTTCATAACACTACTCCATCGTGAATAACACTTGCGCGACCATTTTTGATTTTTTCAATCCATTCGTAGACACTCCGTTGTGGCAAAACACTGATCCCGTACTTCAATGAATTTGGGCCCATGATTCGACATACTACCAAAACGTTGCTCTTCTTTGGAGCAAATAGAAAGTGGTTCTGCCATAACTAACAACACGACAGCGATAACGAAACTAACCTAGCAGCTTGAAACTTGCATAGAGATGATAACAAATAAACAAAGCATAAGTCATCAACGCAAAACGGCAGTACTGCCAACATAAACTAAATTGCGGATAAATATTGACTAATGGTCAACTTTAGTTTATTGAATTTACTTTGACGTTATTAGATTTATTTATTTTTTTTGTATATTGGAATTGATAATCAATAAATGTGATATGATAGTGTAATACGGTGAAAATATTGAAAAAAAATATAAAATATTTAGATTGTTTGAAAGTGCTACTCTGTATCGAATAAGAATGGTAGAATAATATTATACCCTGTTACATTATACAAAAAAAATAAGGGCTAATATTAATCGAAGCTCAAGAAACTGAATCTGATTCGGAATTGTTAAAATAATTGTTCCTTAAGTACCTAAGTAATCTTAGTTAAAATAAAAATTAAGAAGGTAATTATGACATAAAGAGTTATTTAACATATTAAATTAACATTCATACACATATGAAGGAAAAATATATTATTCGGAAAGGGGACAAAACAAATCATATAAATATTTCAATACAGTACAATTTATTTTCATAATATTACAATAATTAATAATAATTCAGTCTTAAGTTCAGTCTTATTATTTTACAAATCATGGATGTAGCTCGTAACATAACCTTAAAATATAGTTCAGTCTTGTATGAATAACTACTGATATCAACTAATTATTTCTGCGAATTCTAAATAAAATAATTTTATTTCAGGCAAATAAGTGACTTGAAATTGTGATTAGCTTTACATACCACTTTCACATAAATGGAAATTAGAAAAGGTTCTGTTAAAATTCAATTGTTAATAAATATTAGATTATCGCAAAGAAATATTACTGATATTTTAGTATGTACAATTACTTAGCTTTCCAAGAGCGAATAGTTTCATTCTTGATGTTTGTGACTTTATACGCAAATATTCATGAAGATTAAACTTATTGTATATTTACTTGGAGGATTATTTTACACAAATCTTATAACCAATATTTATTTTACTCCCCCTCACGTACCAAAAGCTCACACGTTGCTGACCTGCGGTTCATCATAACTTTCAACTTGTAATCAAAGAATTATTAGGATTGGCTTCCAATCTATTGAATCCTATATTGGATGCTTTCAAATTTGTACTACCTTCAATATCTGTATTAGTTACATCCATCTAAAGAGGGACGGAAAGATAGAACAATATTTTATAAAAATGTATATTATAGTTTCATATTATATAAATATATTTT
>NW_027108725.1:87983-101389 GCF_000696795.3 Halyomorpha halys | reverse complement strand
AGTAGCTTACCAACTGTAAAAAAAACATAAAATATACTTTTAGTTGTAAGCAATATTTAATGTGTTTATAAACTTAGAACTTACATATTTATAATATCGTTAACAATATATTATGCAATAAAAAGCAATTTGTGTTTTTTCGAATAAAAGCATATAGTTGGAATGGAATATATATATTTAATTTTGGAAATCAAAGAAAAAAGTTAAAGTTTAGATTGAATTGTTTATGAATAGAAAATGTTATTGTTTTCAAAATATGCTTTGAATGCGTTTATAAACTATATTACAAAATATAGTTATTTGTTCCAATTTTAATTTTGTTACTAGAAATAAAATTTGTCCACCTAATAATAAGTAAATACCCTTTATCTTAAAATAATTTATAAAAATTTTCTCGTTTAATTTTTACATGTTTCACTATCCTCTTTTTTATATATCTTTTTGACTTTTGAAAAATATTATTAAAACCTTAACTTAATCAATTTATTAATATATATATTTAAATTAAACATTCGGAATTTTAAAAATTAAATATAAATAAATAAAGTTTAACAAAAATTAATAAATAAAGATATAAATTTCATTATAAATTATAAATTATCTACGGCTGCCAGTAGAGGCCTGGGGTGCCTGCTGTTGAGGTTGTTGTACTGGGCTGACGATGAAGGCCGACTGTTGTTGTTGATCCTCTCTGCTGATTGGGCAGAGGCAGGGCACCAACTGCACTGGCTGGCCTTTGATGGGTCCGCTGCTCACTGGAGCCATCTGCAAGGAAAGGGTAGTTTTTTAAGAAAAAAACTAAGTAACTAATATTAATTAGCACACAAACGTTAGTAGCGTAATGAGTATTTATTTAAACAGCATTTATGTGTTCATTAATTCGAGTTGTAGTTTTTTTTAAATCACAGCTTGAGTAAAAAAAAAACAAGTACTTATGTAAGCAAATTTTAAAACCAATTTTAATTATATACATAATTATGTAAAGTTCAACAATTTTAACAAATAATACGTAACAATAGCTGTTCTTTCTTGGTCCTTTAATAAATTTGTCTAAAATTAAAAATATTTTATTTTATTAATAATAATAACACATATAATAGTATAAATAACAATGGTATAATATTTTATAATGTGATATGAAAAATTGATAACTGTTTCTTAAACTTTATGAAAACAACAAAATACAGAATGTTATAGAAGTAAAATATTATTTGCCTCGTGGTAATTAATATTTAGAAAATCAACGACGACTAGAGCTGAGAGATCTGTTTAAAAAAATCGATTAGGAATTGCAAAAGAAAGGGAACAACGATAATCTGCATAATTCTAGAAGCTGTCATTCATATTTACGAGGGAATAATCTGTAACTGAACAATTTCAATCATTGGAGAAGAATCGATAAGCGCAAGTCATGCCAGTTGAACTCGTTATTCAATTTTTCTAAATTTTAAATTAAAAGAAATTGAAAAATGCTCCTTGAAGGTATATAAAACGGCGTCTTTGTTAAGATTTTTTTAAGCGCAGTGTCCTCCTGTCTGTTACTCAGTGACGACACCAAACGCGCTTTTTAAATTTTTTCTAATTTGGCACAAATTAACGGCATATGCGTTTAATGTCTTATTTATTATTAAATTTATAATTATTAAAAATCTGTTTCAAAGTCGCGACTAAATACACTGTTCGGTAATATCATTTATTTTTCTACAAGAATCAATTTCTTATAAGAATTTTTATTGCTGGATTTTTTTCATATTTTATTCACGAAAGGTGAAGAAACAATTAAATCAAATTTTATATTTTTTCTTGAGGATCAAAGATTATCCCACAGAACTACTAGTTATTATGGTTCACTTAGTTAAAGAGAAAATGTATAATATCCATCATCTATCATGTTCCCTATTGTCCTGATATATTTTTTTTCGGCCTACAGTGCTCTAGAATTGAGAAGAAAAGGAAAGTAACTATAAGGATGGGAAAGCTAACCAAGTTCTGTCACGACCTCTTGCTAGTAAGGACTTCATGGCGCACGAAAACCGCGCGACCGCTGAAGTAGATACTGGTAGGTTGCGGTCACATCTTAACAGAACAATGCCTCTTTCTCAGCTTTTAATCCTTTAGGGGGACCATTCTTTCAATTGAATATTATTTATTTTTTATGCATAACATTTTTAATTTGTTCATTAAGTTGAATCCGTTCAACACAGATTTATAAGGACTTCACTCTAACCAATAGAATTATTTAAGTTAATGATAATTTACTATGATTTCATATCATAGGTAAGTAAGAAGAATTCTATTTTATCTTCAATAAAAGTACCCTAGAACTTTCAAGTAACTGGAATACTCTATACATACCGGAGGAGATATTGGAACAGCCAGAGGCAAGGCCACTGTCATCGGAGAGTCGTAGTACTGGGGAGGCCAGGGTTGTTCCGCCCTGTATCCTCCTTGGTATTGGCCAGGCTCCCGGCTGCGCTCGGTGCCTCTGCAACAGAACGATGAACATAAATGTAGGAAATACCTGAAGGTTTCAAATACCTGAAATCCACAATAACCTTAATATGTGATCAGCTGAGTGTGATAGTCTAGTGTGTTGCAAGCGCGAACAGATCCTTCTTATCTTAATCAAGAATGCTGTAATTCCGAAAGATCTCATGAAATCTGAAGAACAACAGAAAACCGATCGTAGATACTGATCGGTCAAAATTTCGTGATATGAAGGCAAAGAGGTTAAGATGGGCAGATTATGTGACTCGAAATAATCCGTCAGAATGGCTCTACATAACTATAAATGCCGCTATTGTTGGTAAGTGACTATGTAAGAGGGCGGGAAGTAGATGGATAAATAGAATCCACAAAGGTAGGAAAGATCTGAAAAGAGAAACACGAAACACATTTTAGAGATACATTCTTCTAATTGGTATTATGAAAGATCGTTATTTCTCAGTTGAACATGTTTCTACAAAGTCAAGGTGATGAACAGCGAGGAAAATGTTCAGGAAATACTCCAGGATGGAGGTTAGGCGTTCCGCACCTGTTTCGATCTGGTAGAGCAGCAGCCTTTTTAAGTCGCTGGTTTTACAGATGCATTTTTTTTTTGTGCTATTTTTAAAACAGTCTTTTTTGAGGAGTATAACTTATTTTTGCTAATTATTTTGTGTTTTTTTTTTTAATCTTCGAAATACTTTATCCTATAATTTGGCACGGTAGGGATAATTTAATTATAATCACATTAAGAGTACTGGGAGATGCATGTCACAAGATCGTTTTTAATCACTAGGAAATATAAAAAACATAATACTTATTATATATAACGCCATATATTTTCACTTTAATCCGTTTAACTATTTGTTTTCTTACCCTCTAATTTTACGTACAAAATATTTTTGTGCTTTAGTATTTTTTCTAATTTTCACACACTTGTTAGGAATCATTTTTTTTTTTTATGTTATATCAAAGCTGTTAAGAAATTAGATTTTTTATTTCTAAAATTGTCTGATGTCAAATCACTATGGCTAAAGCTATTTTTTTATTTATTTTAAAAACTTTCTATAGATTCTATAGATCAGGCCATAGCCTAGTTGAAGGCCACAAAGAACACCAGTAAAATTAAACTAAGAAAAATTACGGTTATAGAGTGTTGTATTTCGGCTCACTGTAAGCCAATTTTATAAAAAAAAATTGTACATAATCTCTTCTCATATCGATTCCATTCGCAGATACTCAAACATCTGAATTAGTGATGTCGGAAAAATGGGAGGTTCGTCGTTTTTAGGTCAATTTTCATGCGGAATTTTTCGCTTGGCTGGTTCCGTCCGCTACCGCGTTCCTAGATTTCGGTTCGCGAAGAATTATGTATCTACCAAAGTTGCTCAGATTGTTTTCTACATTATTCGGCTTCCAGGATGAAACACCGCACTGTATTCTTATATATATATTTAACTACAGGTTAATTGTAATAATGTATATTCTTGTTTGGTTTTGTTTTTTATGACCTTCATCTTGGTCGCTTCTGAAATACTGGAAGGAGAGGGAGTTATTACATACCACCCTATTTTAATGATGGTAGAGTGTCATGTTTTCTTTTCGGGGAGCCTTATAAACCTTAGAAAAAAAAAAGACGACCTCCGGTGATGCTACTGGTGGAGCTAGTCCGAAGCAGTCAACGTCAACTTTGCTTCTACTACAAACACCCCTTCTAATTTGAAGTAATTCTTGTGCAGTAAATGTAAATTAAGCTATTAAATATGCATTCGTTTGTTTGATAACATTTATTTTATTTTGACTGTTGATCAGATTCATTTACAAATGAAACTTGTTACAGTAGTCGTGTTCTTTCCATTCACAAAGATAAGTCAAAGCTTTTCAGAAGATACACTTTTTATATGCTTACACTCTTAGAAGCTTAAGAGGGACTAAATTTCCAAGAAGCCATAACATGAAGTTTATGATTTCTTGTAAGTAAACCTATAGAAAGCATACAAATGTAATTTCTAAACAGCTTTGGGTTATTGTTTAGGTGTTTCATTATTCATAGTCAAAGTCGCTAACACCTCATATGTTTGAGGAAAAGTGTAATAATAATCCGCCTGATAGAAGAGATGGGTTTATTTCTTAGTATATTTTTTTAAATTCAATTATTTGTTTTTCTGATGAATCTTCTCCTCGTTGTTCATTCTTCATTTTTCATCTGGTCTTCTCTTCTTTTACTCATCCATTTTCTTTTTCTTTTCCGTAGCTTATTTTACAGCTTACCATCTCCAGAAATACATATTAATATTGAATTTGATTTCTTCTCATATAGTTCTACAGTACGAGTCTCGAAATCTTATTTCAACGTTTTCGGAGCCGACCCTTGGCACTTCTACTTTCTATCCCCGATGTACCATACATGGTATTCCTCCTCAGCATCTTGCGTAAGGTCCAGTAGTTTAGAAAATTCAAGTGAGCTGGCTTTGAGAGAAACCGATAGCGTATGGACGTAGGTCATCACTTTCTTCCTGAGGACCTCTTGACCCTAGTTCTCGCAGGACCTTCTGACCACGACCAGGGGTAAATACCGTTGTGCGGAATTTGATTACGCCTCTTCCCTCCTATCTTCGATCGCTTCATTATGAAGATGACTAAGTATGAATAAAAAGTGTGCCAAGGTGTAGATATTGAGTAGGTCATGGTTACAAATAACTTTATACTATATATAAAATTTTACATAAATATTACGTAGAAATGTATTTAGATGAATGAATGATTGGGTATTGAATACTTACACCTTTCTACTACTGCTCCCATACCAGAAATATCCTTCTGAAGTAGAAACTACCGCTACGACTGTCAGCAAACACTAAAACAATAAAAATATTAATAAAGCATGAATTTTAATTTTCTGAACATGTTTTGATGTTATTGCGAATGTTTTGTTGAATTGGTAAGGAATTATTTAACACTATTTTTGGCAACCAGTGATTAATAAACAAATTAATTTCCTTTTACTTATCATTCTCTCTATTATGGTCGAAATAAACAGTTTATTACGAAAAAAATGGTATAGATTTATTTCTTAAGTCAGCATGAATATTGAAGCTAGATAGATTTGAACATTCAACAAAGTAATTATTACAACACATGCCTGCGTAACTTAAGATATATAGGGTTGGATTAAATGCCATATGACACACCTATTACACTGGTTAACAAGAATTTTGTGTATGGGTTCAGGATGTCAAATTTTAATTACTTTAAAGTTACTTATTTAAGAAAAAATTCCAATTTTTAGTAAATAATTCCAGACTTGCCAAATAGCTTGTAGTTTTGTTTCAAAAGCCAAAAAAGCTTGACATTTTATAATTATAAAGTTTGAAAATTATATTTTAATATATGATTTCCAAATATTGAATATTTTCTTTAAAGAGTAAAAAATTGTCTTAAGATATTTCAGAAAGTAAGAAACTACTTTCTGAAATATCTTAAATAATATTCGTTATCCAAGAACAATCCAGTAGAAATAATTTACTAAACTAACCAACTTTAAGAACTAATCAACTTTCATTTCAGTCAACCAGAGAATATTTAATTTTTTTTCTAAAAATGGTTAAAAGCAAAAATATTTAAAGTTAGAATTTGAGAGAAAAAAATTTGAAAAAAAATAGCTCAAGTTGTAGTTGTAGAATTATTATTAAATTGTAATAAAATGAAATAAACTCATTATGTTCCAAAGAATTCGTTTACATACTAAATTTATTATATTTTTTATTAAAAAAATAATTACAAATTGAAAATCTTGTTTCTGTTAAATTGTTTCTCTCAAAATCCACTTTTCAATATTTTTGGTTATTCTGCTACTCGTCATAAGAATCATTGATCCCAAAAAATATTTTTTGGACTGAAAAGAAGTTAATTAAATTTACATTCAATTCGTTCTAACTTATTGTACTCGTTGGATGAATATTTTTCAGGAAATATTACGAAATATTCAACAACTTCGGTTTTTGTTATAGTCGTGCAGGGCTCTTTTTTGTTACAAGTTATATTACATTTTAATAACTTTGAAAACAAAACTACAATCTATTCCATCAGGCATTTAGTTTTGGGGTTATATAGTAACAATTGATAAAAGTGCATTTCGCTAAAAATCCAAAATACACCGCTCTCGTTTCTACAAAAGCTTTTGCTTATCATTAGTTGTCATTTAAGTTATCTTATGTTTAATTCCATCTCTAGAGTTCCTATAGAACATGTTATAATTATGCAATAGTATGTATTAATTGATTCATTTTTATAATTATCGTTTTGTTCAGTGTGAAAACCTAATTTCCCTTTAAAATTTTCTTCACCTGCGTTCTAATTATCAGTAATTACCATGATAAAATAATTTACTTAATAACGGTATAGAACAACTAGTAAATTATGCAATAATTAAAGGATTATAAGTCTGGTATGTTAATAGTAACACATCATATAATTAAATAAACTACACCAGATCTTATTGTAGTTTCTCCTAAAGAAGTCTTCAGAAATTCCGCCGAATACATTAGATTTAATTTTCCTATTTCGAGTTATAATTAATTAAATTTAAAGCTGCGATTGAAGAAATATGCATAACTGAATCAAATATTTTTTTTTCTGATGTGTATAATTTTTTAGAAGTTTCATATTAAACTTAAAGTGAATTATTAGAGTTTAATCATATTATTTTCATATAAATCTTCATAAACAAATATTATGGTACATAAAATAAAAAAAAAAGCTACTAAAATGAAAATACTATGCATATTTTCATGATATAATGCGCCTGTTTTTAAAACTTGAAAATTTAAAACAACTTGAACAAATCCAGTTAGAGTAATAATAGTAAATTTTTAATTGGCCAATTCTTTTAATGGGCGGTTGTAGCTGATAATAGGTTTATAGGGTTGACACTTCTCATTTACTTATGTAGGTATGATCAGCTTATGTTTCTGAGTTGAGGATTGGAGATAGCAGAATGTAGCTTAGTCGGCAGCCAGGTATTAAGTTGCCCGCCATTCTGAAGTGTTTAACTACCGTGACTCATCGAAAATCGTTCTATACAGCTTGAAGACGATTTTAGACGACAGTTGTTCACGATGTAGAAAAATGAATTGAAATAGTTTAATCACGCTCTTAACGGTAGACTAAACCACGTTATTCAAAAGAAGAAATCTAAAGAGTAAATTTTACACAAAACTCATTTCAAACGACGAGCTGGGCGTTAAGAATAAATATTCATATTAAATAAATTGTAAAATTCATATAATTATTATTTATTTTAAAGTAATTAATTATAATCATTATTTTAAAAAATAATAGATAAATATTTGATTAGATAATAAATTATTTAAATACAAATATCAAATGAAGGGATAGGGACAAGAATGTTGATAAATCACATTGTATTAATATTTAGTTGCATAGTTGAAAAAAACTCTACAATTCATATTTAATATTTTATATAGTTCATATTTTTTGTTGAGATAATTAGTGTTAGATAAACCAACACAATATTGGATTTAAATAGACACAAAGGAGCATTTCCCACAAAATTAATTATCTTCAAAACTATCCTAAATAAACGGCACATTAACTAACGTACATAAACTTATACAATGTTCAGATTTGTATGGTATATTACAAAATTCATAATTTTATGTAGCGTACAGTAAGGCCAACAAAGCTGGTATACTCACAGCGGTTATGAAAGAACTCTGCACCATCTTGCCGGATTCTGTACTGGTCCCTCAAGGGCGTGTCCTTCCTTATATACCTGCCTCCCTTCCAGACCCTAGGACATATCCAGGGTTATTCATGAAGGGAAGACCTATCACATTAATTTATAAAAACTCAAGCAAAAATAACCTTAGTAATTCATATAAGATTTATAAATACAAGATTGCAATTCCTTCTAACAAATTATCTCCAACTTGTTGTTTGGATTTATAAAAGTATTGAACTACATTTAGGAATCTATGAAAATTATGTTGAACTTCAAATATTAGACATTTTCCCAAAATAATTGAAAATTTAATGGATAATGCTAAAATTAATCTATAAATTTATGACTTATAAATATTATCTCTTCTAATATACTAAATATCTAATAATTGTTTTTATAACTTTATTGAAATTTACAACTGTACATAATGATACATCAAGTAAATTTGACATAAGTATTAAAAAAAAAAAATTAACACTATTTTTTGTAGAACCAAATACTTTTCGCAATTGTTCAGGGGCTAAACCATATATTTTACTGAAAGATAGTGAATCTGTGAGTATAGACCTATATAATAGTATAAAGTCCTATTGACCACGTAATTTAACCGCCTGATTTTTCTTCAATCTATAGAAGATCAACGAAATAACTTCAGGATTTGGGTTGCATCAGGAGATTCACTGATCCAAGGATAAATCCAAGGTTAGCAGGACAAAAATGAATTGAAATAAGACATTAAAAATAAAGCACTGGCCCGAGAACTATATTCTCTATATATAGTAAATATATATTATATTATATTATTAAAATATAAAAAATATATTTAATATTTTAACAATTTGTTATATAGGAGAATTTGTCAATAAAATGAATTAAAAATTGTGAAATGGAAGGGAAAGAAAAAGAAAAGGAATAAATTGAAAAACTTGTATTTAGTGTGTAAACTGGTATTAATTTTAAAAGAAAACTGGGGAAAAATTGTTTTCTTTCTATTTTATTATATCATAAAAATATGTAATTTATATGTGTCCGATTACGGATTGATCAGTATGCTGTGTAATGTAGCAACCCCATTATTTGGGCAGCATGAATGCATAAAGCATTTCTTTCTCTTTTCTCAACCAAATCTCCCTGCCTCATCATTTTGAGGCTATTTGGTCTCAATTTATTCATTTTTTTTCCTTTCAGTTTTACTCAATAAGTGGAAAGATCTTCAATAACTTTATTTTTGCACTAAATATACAGCTTATATTTATTGTTTTCTATTCATTGTCTTTACCATTTCAATCTTTAATTTAATCTAAATCAAAACCTTTTTTCTTTATCTTATATCGGAGTTGACTAGCTAATATCTTTACGTTATTAATGATCAAATTTCATCATTTATTCGATTAATGAACTGATTTGTAACTTTAACTTCCAAAGTTTTATTTCTTCTTTGTCTTCCTCTTTTTTCTCACCATTTTTAATAGTTTTTTTTAAGTATTACCTTTATTAAAAATGTTTATTATCTTAATGGATGGGGCTCCATTTTTATATATTATTTCTGAGCATATATAACAAATATTATATATAGCAGTTATATTTCTAGAAGTTTGTCAATTTCTTCAGGAATTGTGTTAATAATGATTTGTTAGTGGCATGAATTTTGTTTATGTTCGTGGCAAAAATATCTTTTAATATATTTCCCCTACTCAGTGGAACCTGATATATCCGGAATTATAAGTTGTCCTAAAATGTGGTAGTTTTAAAAATTAAATATGAATTCATTCGAAACGAATGAACCTCATAAAAAACTGAAGCTTTAAGCTTATAATGTGAAATTTAGTGAACCTTAAAATATTTGTAGGAGAGACACCAATTGAATAACTGTGTCTATGAATTTCCGTTGTTAGAAATTTTATAGAAATCTATGTTCATCCACTGTTTCTATGTCCATATGATGAACACTTTATTTAGCAGCTAAAACTTTTGTATGCCGTAATTTCCTTTCTTCTAGGCTAATAATTTCTTTAAGTGTGGAGGTTTTAATGTTTAAAAAAATATATTATTTAAAAGCTGATCATTGAGTTTTACAAAATTTAAAAAATATATTTTTTCTGCAAGTACAAATATCTTCTTTACAATGCACCAAGATTAACGTAAGATCAATAGTAAAGTCATTTATAATACTATGGTATCTATGAAAGCAAGTGTGAATCTAACGTGAGTTTAAAAAAAAGTCAACCAAGTTTTATAGACCGTAGTCTATACACTTTGTATAGACTCTAATAACCCATAGGTTAATGCCCCATAGGCGCAATAACCCACAGGTTTGTTTAGCCTTTTAAATATTTCTAAATTTATTTTTTATCAATTTTCAAAGTGTCTAAAAGTTTCTTTTTCTAGAAATTATAATTTTTCAGCATATTTATACTGCGTATGTTATTATCTATATTTCATACTTAAGGATTTGTCGGTTGGGAGTAAACATAAATTGAACAAACAATCGTATTGAAAAAAAAATAGCATGCATTTGAGGAATTTGTAAACGGAATTTTGTGAAATTTATTCAACAAAAATTTTACTCTAATCCTTAACTTACATACATTTTACACTATTACTCCGCCAATTGGAGGCGAGTCGGATGTGCCGTTTTCAAAATATAGGTGTGCAGAGAAAAATAATTCACACATGCGTAAGCAAAAGTAGCAGATGGAATATAAATAAAATGTATATTAGATAAATTACATATCAACCCGCACAATCCCTGAACATTTCATAAAATTCAAATTAATGGTTCGATACATCATGACCCTGAGAAAATTTAACTACAGACCAACTGACACTAAGTTAAGTTATAAGTCTAAAACTTACAATGTGAGCGTAAATTTTCAATTGTGAAGATATATATCACTGGATAAAATACAAAGTGGTAAAAAAAAGGGTTATCTAAACTGAAATTTCCGTGTTATGCAAAACTGAATGGCGATACTGTTCTGCGGTTTAGCAAACCAGCGCCCGGTTTGCATGCTACTGCAATGTTATAATCGAGCTTGTCTTATTTATTTCTAATTATTCTCTATTGGAAGACCACGCATTTCCTAGGAATAGAATGTCAAAGAGGTGTTAAGGAGGCGGAATGTAGACTGATAATTTAATGATTCGAAGTGTAAAAATCTTTCATTGAAATTTTTGTATTATATCAAAATTTCGCATCATCTGTACACAACATTTCGGTGCAGTCGTTCAATCATCAAGTGTACTTTAATTCACAACAACCAAATATAAATAATACAAACAACAAAACAATAATTGTATGGAATACCCCTTCAACTGAAGGCCTAGTCGTACATCACTATGGAATGCAGTTGTTCTATCACTGTGGAATGCAGTCGTTCTATCATCAAGTGTACTTTAATTCACTACAAATAAATTTCAATAATGCAAACAACAAAACAATAATTGTATGAAATGCCCCTTCAACTGAAGGCCTAGTCGTACATCACTATGACAGAATGCTATTTGAGTTGATATAAATGGAATGTATTTGAAAATTATGAAGAAAATAAAACATAAATTGAAAGAAAAATCTATTAACTAATTTACACGTGGTTTTAGAGGGTGGATAAAATAAAATATGTTTTGATTTGAAGGGGTTACTGAATTTCGATTTAGGGCCTATAAATTTGCAGCTGTTGATGGTCATGATGATGAAGAAGTAAAAGATATTGAAAGGGATTAACTTCTCCTCCTCCTTCGTGGTCCTCTCCTATTTAGCATGGGAAAAACTTCCTATCACACATGATGATTTTCATTGTAGAAGGAAAGAAATAATTTGTCCAGAGGAAAATGAAAAATGACTCTCTCATCCCCTTGTCTCTTCTTCTTGTTTTCTTTAGGACAATGCTTGAGGGTTTATTCTTACTATCTTGGCCACGAAAGACGATAATGTTGCTAATTAGTATTACACATATGCGTATATGCGAGGGGGGGGGAGGGCTCATCTGTATACATAAGCAATCATTCCAAAATTTATAAAAATATTAATTAAAAAAAATATAATTTCAAATATGGTATAACACCTAATCTCCTTATTAGTCTGCATTTAAAATAATATCAATTGTTGTTAATATCGTTAAAATATACAGAACTTGTTTAAATCAAGCAGAGTTTTCTTAAGCTTCATAGTTATATTCTATTTAAGGTTAATCTGATAATAATGATAACTGGTAAGCTACCTCCATGCTTATATTTATAACCTTGATCAGTTAAAAGATGAAATTATTTTCCAAAATTATTATTATGTGAAATAATATTTAATAGATAGTTTACTATTTGTTTTTTTAATTTATTTATTATAACGGGGCAGTGTGCACTTAAAGGATTCCTTGTAAACAGATAACGTAAAATTTTGAAAATAGTTGAAAAGTTTCAATAATAGATTTTTCCACTTCAAATCATTAATATATTTACAACTCATCCAGTTTTTGACCATTAATTATTATGAACTCTTTAAATATATTTAGACTCCTGATCCTTAAGCGCTGAATAAGTATAAAAGCTGTACAAACCATTTGTTTGTATAAATTTTAGTTCAGAACCCTATTACCTTAACAAAAAAAGAGCTGAAGACAATGCATGTGTTCTAGCGGTACTGTCTTTAAATTGTTATAAAATATCCTCAATGTTGTTTTTAATGCTAAGCCTGAGTGTTTTGGTATCTGTCTTGTCTTATTCTTCTATTTCTTTTAGACTACGGCAGGCACATAAAGCGGTCCTTGCCCTGCTCAATCATTACCTGCCCCAGGTAAGCGTTCCACAGTTTAACCAAATAACGGTAACAGTGGACGAAAATTATTAACCATTGGTTAAATTCAAATAAACATTTTGGTTGATTCATTTCAGCCCAAAATAATGAAACAATGGTGTAAAATAATGAATAATTACTAAAGAACTATATTATTATGATATGTATGAGAGGTACCAGCTGGGGTTTTTTTAACTTGAATGATATGTATGAGAGGTACCAGCTGGGGTTTTTTTAACTTAAAATAATTTCTTTTGTCGGCATAAAAACCAATTATACCACCGGACCTAGGCAAAAACCCCAGCGGCAACAGATCTAAAGTAATGGAAAAAGACATATAGATAACAGAGGGTACCATTAACTGGGAGCCATTAACCGTCTAGGCAGAGC
>NW_027108725.1:84815-87166 GCF_000696795.3 Halyomorpha halys | reverse complement strand
ATGATTAATTATGATATTCATATCTAGCATACCACGGCGAAGGGGTTGAATCAGCCAGATGGTGCTAGGGGTTGAATTAAATATAGCGCATCCCTTTTCAGTCAGTTCCGATCAGGAACCGATAGAGATACATAATACAAATAAATATAAATACATAATATAAATATATAAATACAGATACATATAGATACACTAATATATGACTACATTTCAATATAATACCTGTACGGGGAACCCCCAGTCGGGCTTAGAAAACCCGAGCCCCGTACACGGCAATTAATAATAAAAAATGTATAATATAGAAGGTAATAATATTATTAGGAATTATATAAATACAATATACAATGGCCATAGTAATATGCAATAATTCTTATATAACATTGCAATGGTATTATAGTATTATATGGATTAGATTATTTATTTTTGAGAGACTTAACTGTACATGAATTCATTAGATTTTAAACTTGTATTGAAGCCAGCATCTATTTTATGGCTAATGTCACATCCTATAAATACTTGTCAATATCTGGAATTAAATCTCGTTATATTTTTTTAATGGCACAGAACAGTTATCATAAGAAACATGGTTATTAAAAACAATCTGCAAAATTATTAAATTTGTCCAAATTAAATTCCTTACAATACGCTATACTTGAGGTAAAATCTATGCTAGAGAATATTTAACAAGGAGTTTAGGATTCATTTTTAGTTATGATCCCTCAAAATTGTTAACTTGAAAACAAAAGACACAGTAAAGAATAAATAATAAAGTAGTTCACCCTAATCAATTTTTGCAGTATAAATCATAGCGTTATTGTCAGATTGCTTAATGAAAGTCTTGTATATCTTCAGCGTAAATGTTTACTTATCAAAATCAATTTGTCATTATTATCAATAATAATGGTAATTATTTTTATATGACTATTATATAACCACAGGTTTTTAAATTATTTGAAGAAATAATTTGTTCATTTTCGCTATCCTGTGCGTTTGAGACATTATTGATTTTACTCTGCTATTTATTGATTTATCTTTCATTTTAGGTATAAATTATCATTATATCTTATTTCCCCATTAGCGGATGATAGTTTTATTTACCAAATTTCAAAAAGGGCTCTTATCAAGATTTATTCAAAATGAACATTATTTTTACTTTTTTTTAAATACTCATATTAAACGATATTTCATGAGCCTAAGAAATTTATTGTGTTATTGTGTAGAAAACGATAGGTAATTTTAGAAAAATAAATGCTTAATTAAGTGCAATAGTTCGTTATTATTATTTAGCTCATAAATAAGATAAAAATTAATTTCCAATATAAACAGTAATTTATAGGTGACACGTGTATTGATGTAAATGAAATTCAAATTTAATATAATTCAGAATTAAAGAACATTTAGATTCACGATTTAAATTAAAATTTACAAACATTCTATTATAATAGTAGTCCCAAAGTCATTTCGCCTTGTTTGCCGTTATTTATTTTAATTGTATGTCCGGTTAATCCGGAAAGCCGATAAATGGGGACTCTACTGTGATTCATATCGCCTACTTAGGTAAGATGGATAAGACTCCTTAACTGTAACTCTGAGTAGTGGAAATAGCCTCGATGGATTGATTGCTCCTAATCTTCTTACCTCATCTGTTACAGCTCCCACTTCCAAAAGAATTTCGTAATTACAGACAATATATCATTATCGTAGTTTATCTGTTATTATCTTAGAAACGATACTTGTTTTGAGAAATAGATCTCAATAAAAAAATAAAATAATTCTATTGTTAATAAACAATCCATGTAAGCTGTTATTAGGCGATCGAGGAAGTTAATGGTAGGTGGAGAACGTGGGTAATGGTGCTTCCATTAGAAAAGCGGTTATCCTCTACTTCTCAGGGATCGCTTCCTTTAAAGAGAAATTGATCGGACCTTAAACACATTCTTTTTTTTTCGTAACCTCCTTCATTCTCATATTTGATTAATACATACATACATAGTACATGATATATGTATATCAGTGGCATATTGCCTTTGATTGACTCGTCGCATTATAAGGTTAGTTGCAGGGTCCGCCTTAGGTAGTTAATAACATGTAGCTAACACCAGTGGATTATTGGAACGGGGAGTGACGTTCCACTGGTGAACACATACTTCAATGAACTACATCATGGGCCTTTTGATTGATGTGAGAGAAGACATACGTGATCATTTAAATAGAGCTCAGTTAAGGCGTTTAATTAAAAAATCAACTAGCAAAAAGAGGCTACAGACTTATAAATATCGAATTCAATAAAACCTCTTAATTAAAAATAGTCACCTGTCCGAGGATTCTTGCCAATTTGAGGAGCTTAAAAA
>NW_027108725.1:71138-83295 GCF_000696795.3 Halyomorpha halys | reverse complement strand
AAACGAAAAACGACAGGACTTTTTGAATGCCCTGGTATATGCAGAACAAAGCTGGAATAATCTAAATATTTCCCGAAATAATTATTTGATGGTTGTTATTTATTATTAAATTAGTTTTTTTGTGCAGAATAGGATTAAAATAAAATGTATAAAATTACACAAACCAAAAGAAACTTCCTGTAAAGTAGACAAAAAAATTTTTTAAACGTAAAATCAAGATTCATTATTAGCATCTTTTGAAACTGTTATGTACGGATGTTCATATGAAACAATTATAGACATAATTGAAATTTATGTTTGAAGGTTTTTTCTACCGATATCGCGCGTTCAAGTAAATAATTCGTTACTCTGTACGATTTTATCTACATCCATCGTTATACTATATTTTTGAAAAGCTTCATTTTCGCTCTTCCTATTTTGAAATCCTTTAGATTTCATGCCTTCTTCAGTTTCTCAGTGAAAAACTAGTTTCAAATAAAGAAAACTTTTGTTTTTTATTTTATATCTCCGGTTATAATTTGTTGAAGAATGTCTAGCTCCTAACATTTCGTGAAGTCAGTTCTTTGTTCAACAACTAAACAAAGACAACACTATAGTGTAAGATTCACAAATCTAGATAAAGTCCCACATCATGGTACTTTTTGAAGCTGCATGTATGAACCATTGTAACACAACCCTGCAATCTTTGCGCTTGACAGATTTATCTCCACTTAAAAGGGCCTATTATAAATTCTTAAATTCATGAGCTCTTGACGGAAGCACTCCATAGATAAATACCGCTTACTTAACTGCGTACACATGACACGACATACCTTTTCATATTCAGATATTATCTACTAACTACACTGACCATGCAGAAAATCTCACAATACATGATACGTCAACATAGGCCTTATGACACTTCCTTGAAGTTCAACAAATGTTCCATTACTCAGTTTAAAAAATTTATCAATTTATTAAAAATTCCAACCTGTATCAATGAGTAGGAACTCAGCAGTTCAAATTGGTATTAAACAAGTTTTAACGTTCTTTACCTCCATTTATGTTTTGACATGGGATACCAATTTTAAAATGAAATGCGAAATTAAACTGACAATTGAAGTTGCCATATTGCTTATTAAATAACCAGATGAACTTAACGTATAATTTAAAAACAATTAACCTAAATCGATAGGACAACAAGATGCACCTAAGGAACAAAGCTCTACATACTGATTAGAATGATTATGTAATAGCCATTGGAAATGGACTCCAACATCAAGTTCAAATCCGGCTGAGGTAGATAATTATCTGTTACCTGTAGCCGTTCAGCACTGTGGTTTCGGGATCGCTCCGGGGTCCACCCAGCCTCATAAAGTGGGTATCCTTAATAGGGTCTGGCGGTCCAGCGTGATTCTGAACAAATCACTTGCTTGCAAAAACGTTGGTCTAGTAACAGCCTAATTACTACCTTACAAAGCATTGCAATCCTGGACCTTCATGGGTTGTAGTGGTGCAGATTTAATTATTTTAACGTATCATTGCAGACATTGGTTATATAAAAACTGTTAGGAACGCAAAAAGAAAGCGAAAATTACTAGAATCTGCAGAAATGTAAAGCTGTGAGAAAAAGAAAAATCAATCCTATGGATGAGTAGAGCATTAGTTGCTGACCTTTTTCAAGTGTAATGACATAATAGTGACACAATGAAAAAAAAATACTTTTTTTTGTGATTTTTTGCTAAGTGTTCCAAAATGTAGTGTAGTTTCACCATAAAGAGTAGCACGTGTTCATTTTCACAGTAGAACAGATTTTTCCGGTAGTAAACTGTACTCAATTTTTATTAAATTGTGACACATTTTGCTTTGCTGTGATATATTTGTGCATAAACTTGTTTTTTTGAGTTGATATCAACAAACATAACATATTTTGCAGGAAGGCGAAGCGGAGCGTGGGGTAAATGAGATCGGTAGTTCTGTGCTCAGATTCTTAAAAAAAGTAAAGGGAACAAATTGATTTCATTTTTAAAGTGATTGTTTTGCTGGCCAGCGAAAAAGCATATATTCGTACTAAATATATAACTTCGACAGCATCAATTCGTAATATTATAAAAACTCATATTTAGGAAAAATTTAAAGAAGCAAATTTATTATTATCGTTGCACATTTTTATTTTTTTATTGTAACTTTTCTGTTATTTTTCCTATTTTTCTTTAAATATTTTATAATTTACAAGTAAAATAAGACTTTAATCATTCCAAGATGTTTTCCTTAAAAACCGGCACAATACGTTTATTTAGTAAATTTAGTTCTAAAAGACACAAGTATTAAATAATACAAATTATACAACAAAAAAAATATAAGAACAGAATAAAGTTTTATGTCAGTATTTATTTAAAATGTTTAAATACATTTACTGTCAAATTAAAATTATGTAAGATACTTCTACTATCACTATTCAACAAAAGCAGCGATATGTATTATTTACGAGGAAGTTTACTGTAATTATTTATCTATGATATTATAATATATAGATGATCAATGTAGTGATGGCTTTAAAATAGATAATGTATTCCTAAATAAATAAATATTGTATATTAAAGTTTAATTTATAAAAAAATAACATACTAAAGAGCTAATGCATAATAAAATAAACACTATACCCACTACTATAATCAGTGCCACATCTACTTAATTATCAACACATGTAGAATATAAAAAGATAATTTCTGTGTCATCAATACTTCTCATATTGAAATACATCCTCATTCCTCCCTAATTTACAGCTTACTCCGACACATCTCGTGACCTCACAGCTACCCTATATACCTCTTGAAAAAATAAAATAAAAAACTGCCTGCTAAGGACAATCTACATAAGAGAGGGACCGCTACATACCTGCTAGATAATATTTTATAATATATTCAACAATCTGACACTTAAACTTGACATGAACAAACATTGACATGTTTATCACTAGCTCTTAGTTTTTTTCCTAAGCCTGTCTGCGTTCCTGATCCGATAGTCGGAGATTGTATGTATAACGGTAAGGTACAAGGGTGTAACTAATTATTTAGAAAAGAAATTCATAACACTTCTGGCATTTTTTAAAAATTAAAGTATTTATTACGAATTATTATGAAATCGTAATTATATCCTTTATATTTAGGGTAAAACCAGAGGAGTAGGAACTTGAATGAGAAATAAACATCACTTCCTCCGGAAACAGGTGAGGAAGGGCTAGTTAAAAATATATAGAAGCGATTTAAATCAAATATTTATAAAAGTAATTTTTTGATTTTTATCACAATAAGATGTTAAAAATGATTTGATATGTTATGGGCGATAGTTTTGTAAAGACCTAGGAGACTTTTATTGAAACATCACTGCCACCACTATTGCTTTCCTTTTTTCCATAGTTATTAATATGTATGAAAATTATTATAAGCCATGTCATGCATGAAATCATAATAATATAACAGTATTTGAAAGGAACTACTACACTTTGATCTTAACCAATAGGCCGAGAAGCTATTACCTAATGAAGGCATCTTCACATCGTCAGAAGGGGACACCAATTAATGTCGTCGACACAAATTCGTAATTAATGTCTGTGCCCAGAATTTAATTAACGAGGATACGAGGGATATGCTTATCAAGATTTTTACGGACAGTGAGACAGCCATCCATGCACTGGGCAGTTATGTTTCCCGCTCCACAATAGTGGAGAAGTGAAAGATTCACTTGAACTCTCTCCTCTTAACCAACAAAGTGCGGCTTGAATGGGTGCCTGGTCACAAAGGCATTAAAGGTAAAGAGCGAGCGGACTACCTTGCCAGGAACGGATCTGAGTCCATCTCCTCACACCCTGCCCATATGTGCGATTAATCTCATCATGTGAAGAGGCACATTAAGACGATCACAGAGGGAAATGATGGGTTATTTTGGAGGAACACTAGTGCAGTCAAAGATGTTCCAAAAGGGCTCCTGCCCCAAGAGAAGTAATACACTTCTTAATATAGACAGGAGCAATCTTAGGTGGGTCACAGGTCTATATACAGGACACTGTCAGTTGAATAACCATCTCTATAAAATGAGACTGACAGAGTCACCAATCTGGAGGTTCTGCTGAAAGGATAATGAAACCGCGTTCATAATTTGTAGATGTGATACATTAGCAAGAATATGATTCCTTACCTTTGGGAAGGACCCTAAACTTTGTGAGACGGTTGACCCGTATACGATATACAGATTCACAAAGGCATGCTTTAAACACAGGAAGGACGGCGTACAATAGGCCCTCTGTACAAGACTCACTCATTCCTACCTCATTACAAAGGAGACGCAACCAAAATGTAAACACTGTAATAACAATATGACAATTGGCCACATCTTTGAGGAATGCCCATACTTTACGTCACAACTCAGCAGATTTGGATTGAAACTTGGGATATCATCAGCCCTCAGAAACGATGACAAAACCATAGAATCGGTACTTAAATTTTGAGAACACAAAATATAATTGCAAAAATATGATATTAAAAAAAAATCCGTTTGTATAAAGGTATGTATATATATGTGTGCATGTGTGTGTTTATGTGTATGTGTGTGTACGTGTGTATGTGAAAATATATATATGTGAATGTGAATATATGTATGTATGTGTGGATATGTATTTTTTTTCTTCTTTCCAAATCGGGGCTGCATATAACATAATGGAGGGGACAACAGTAGCCAGAAGCCTTCGGCTACTTTCTTTGGGACCTCCGACGTTTGGTATAAGGCGTGACAAAAAGGATGCTACTTTAGCAGATTTAGCGCTAATGTACTCTGCGTGAACATTAAAGCGTAGACGTGCATCGATCATGACTCCTAGGTATTTTAAGCTAGACTTGGAACGAATTTCGTGCCTACCAACCGTGACAGTGATAGACTCAGTCTGCTTCCTGCTAGTTACTAGGAGAACCTCGGTCTTGTGATCTGCAAGTTGTCGGCCTACCGAAGACTGTGTGGATATGTATGTGTATGTATATATGTATGTATGCCTACATATGTATACACGTGACATAAAATAGTCAATTGAATGTTGCTTAAAACTAATAGGAAGTAAATGGCGTTAGTGACCAGGGAAGTCTTACGCCATTAAACAAAACAAACAATAGGCCCTCTGTGGCCGGTGTAGATTTTTTCCGGAAAAAAAAAGGTGCCAGATAAATAAAATTAATAATTTTATATCATTGAACATACTGAATTTAATTAATTATATTGTATGATAGATGCTCTAGTATTTGGCGCTACTCCAGCTGTTAGAACTAGAGATTTAAAATATAAAATATAAGGGTGTGTGGCCATTAAAGAGTGGAAATTTCAAAGATTGACTTGTGTTGTAAGTCATTTACAAAGGTTTATGTACTCTTGCCAATTTTTGATTTATTATATCGGTCATTAACAGACAGAAAATTATCCACGTCCTATTCAACCTAATGGGATACGAGGTAAGTTTGTTCTGGCTACATTGAGGTTCTAAACAAGGCATCAGTCACCGTTAAACAGAAAAAGAAATAATCTATTTTATATTTTCATTGTAGTGACTAGATATAGTTAATTCATTTTTTTATAAATGTTTTTTTTTCCTTTTTGTGACTAATTACAATTATCTTTATAAAATTAGTTATTAATAAATGTATTGTAATTTTATATAATAATAATAATAATAACAATAATAAAATTTGATGGAAGGCTCGGTGACTAAGCTGAAAATAGGAGTGACCGATGGTATTGACCAAATAAAAATTATGAGGGGTATATACCAAGGAGATTGCCTTAGCCCATTGCGGTTT
This sequence comes from Halyomorpha halys, assembly GCF_000696795.3. Taxonomy (NCBI): domain Eukaryota; kingdom Metazoa; phylum Arthropoda; class Insecta; order Hemiptera; family Pentatomidae; genus Halyomorpha; species Halyomorpha halys. Next base: position 77,476 of record NW_027108725.1, on the reverse strand, counting down.
TGTATGGTGCTGTTCCCATTAAGTCGGGTACTGCTGAGGAACCAGGTGGGCTACAAACTCAATACTAAGGACGAGGCAACCACTGTCAGCCAAAACTGGTACATGGACGATCTTAAGCTATATGCAAAAAACAAACAACAATTAAAAAGTATGAGTGAAATAGTGTCATCCTATACCAAAGATATAAGTATGACATTTGGAATTGATAAGTGTGCGGTGCTGCATGTGAACAAGGGAAATGTGGTTTATGTCCAATACCTACTGATAAATGAAGATGAGTGCATCAGAGAACTAGAAGCCAAAGATCAATATAAATATTTACGTATACAGCAGCACCTCAAAATATCTCGAAAGGATGTGAAGCAAGAGCTAATAATAATGTTGAACATGAGAATACGAAAAATATTAAAGACTCTGAAAACAGAAAATCAAGGGCATCAATACTTGGGTCATACCAGCGCAAAGCTACAGTTGGTATATTACAGTGGTCAAATACCAGCCTACAAGAAATAGATCGTCTTGTAAGAACAACACTCACGCAAGAGTGGGTCCACCATCCCATATCATCCAAATCCAGACTTTATTTATCCAGGAAAGAAGGAGGACGAGGACCAATAAATATTGAAGAAGCGTGCCGCAAACAAAAATTATACCTCCGACAATATTTCCATTCAAAAACCACTGGTGTTTATCAGCCAAGGTTTACAATGGATTATGGTCTGACTGCACTGAACCTGAGCAGAGGGGATGAACCAAACATTGTTTCAGGAAAAGAAAGACTGGCGGAATGGAAAAGCAAGTTTCTGCATGAAAGATTCTACAGCCAACTGAACGAAGCCTTCATAGACAAAGAAAGATCAGTTGAATGGCTAAAAGCAGGAAGGCTATTCTCCGAGACAGAGGGATTCGTGGTCACAATTCAAGATCAGGTTATTGCCACCAGATCATATAGGAAGCATGTGCTGAAAGACTCAACAGCACGAGATATGTTTCGATTATGCTCGGTAGCGCTGGAATCATTCCAACATATCATGGATGGATGTGGAGTGTTGGCTGGTACTGAATATTTACAGAGGCACAACAATGTGGCCAAAATTTTGCATCAGGCACTGCCGATAAAGTACAACTTAATTGAAGATAAGAGCCCATACTACAAGTACCATTCAAATAGACTCATCCAAAAAGGTCTCTCAAGCTCTTGGGGTGAATCAATAATTACAGACCATACAGTACGCCGTAATAAACCAGATATCCTCCTTATTGATCTAAGAAAAAAGAAAACAGAACTTATTGATTTCGGAATCCCAAACGATAATAATATATGCTCTACTGTGGGAGAAAAACTAAGGAAATATCAGGAATTGGCGATTGAATTGAAGGAACTGTATCACTTGGAGGAAGTTACCACAACTCCAATCATAATATCCCACCAATGGCGTCGTACCAAAATCCACAGTGGCAGGCGTAAACCATTCAGGAGTTCCTGTTTATGTACTAAGAGAGGCTCCTCAGTCTGTTCTCTTAGACACAGCACGTATAGTGCGAAAGGTTTTAAATATTTGAAAAGAGAAAATAAATTAATAAACAAAATATGAAGGTGGTTAGACTTCTAGATCCCCCACCTCAAATATACCCGGAATAGCGAGAATAACTGGATAATAATAATAATAATAATAATAATAATAAATAAATAAAAACAACTAATAATAATTAATAAATCTAAATCAACTAAATATAATTCAACCTGAAATGATTTCTACCTTAAGTTCATTTTACCGCGGTGCTTTGTTGTTAAAACATTTTTGAACATAATTGGGACAACAATTTAAAATAAAAGTTTTATTACTAAATTTTTCATTCAGTTTTTTGATAGTGGTTTAAATGTGGTGAAGAATAATCTTAGAATATTCAAGGTTTTTTTGGGGGGGGGGTAGGAAAGGTATTTTTTTTTTTTAATTAGGAACTACAAATTCACCGATTTTAGGGAATCACCCTTTACTGTTGTGTTTAACCCTTTCATCGAGTCGTCCATTATTTAGCCTTATAACCCTTCATTGTAAATTATTTATTATTTAGTGTCAATTTTGTGATTAGTCAAACTCATGATGCCTGTAATTAATGCAAAAACAGTCAGTTTATTTAAGTTATTTATAACAACCATTGAAATAGAAGAAACTATGGTTAAACTTACATCGTGATGGTAAAAGTCATTAAGCCGGATTGGCCTAAACGTTGGATAAATAATATGATTTAATAAAAACAAATTAAGAAAATTTGGATACCTTTTGTTATTATTAATAAAACAACCAGTCTCTAACAAAATATTAAAGAGATATGTAGTGACATATATTCAACACTATAAATTACAAACTCACTGACGCATTGAGGATTTTATTTTTGATAAAACTTTGTCAACTTCATTACCCCAACCCTATAGGGTTCAAATAGTTAAAAATTCAACTAATAAGATTTAACTTTAAGAAAAATTGGATAAAATAAATTGTTTTCAATTAAAGTATTTTAATATATGTATTTGATGTAAAGCAAGAATGATTAAAATCTGGCACAGAAAAAAAAAATTAAATAATTCCTTACACTCAGATTGTAACGGATGAGAAGATCAATTGAGAGAAAACATATCAATTTTTCTAGTGACACGATAATCATTAGAATGAATGGGTTCCTTACTACCAAATATACCGTTATTTAACTTGTCAAGGAGAAGAAACATGATAGGGTTTAATACCGCCAGGACCCCATATCTTCGCTTTACTGCTAGATAAATTACACTTGTAATAGTCTGTAAGACCCATCTTTTTGTAACTAGTTCGTCTTCCGTCATGGCTGGACGATTATGTAACCAATGTCAGAAGGGCAGAGGAGCAGAACATCTTTACACACAGGCTTATCTCAATTGCCTTTTTACTATTTCGACGGAAAGAGCACTGACAATTTGCCCTGTCAATGCTATGTGACACAAACTTTGTTATATAAAGTTATAAAAGAAATTATGTACTCGATAGATGACAGGAAAGAGGGTATCATCTCCCAATTTCGTAGTGGAGCATTGGTTTTTGGATAATTCATATGTAAAAAAAACAACAAAAAAAAAAACAATTTTATGCCTGAAATCATATTGATAAATCATTATTTAAAAAATTCTAAAAATAAACTCATGCCATGGCCGGATAGAACATCTCATTTGCTGGTTGTAAAGTACATTTACAGGTGTAAATAAAAAAAAAGGAAAAAAATCTAGGTAACTAGAAATAATAATTTGATACTATTGAATTGAATTACTCGTACTGTAGAGTAATGTAGTAAGTAATGTAGGCACTACTTCAATAATAGCTACTTGAGAATTAAAATATAAAAAATAAGGGCTCAAAAAGTTAATAATTTTAATAATGCTCATGAAAAATAATTGGCCATGAATAGCAATAAATTTTAAATAGAAAAATCTCAGTCATCAATTTTTTATGAACAGAAAATGTGAAACCTTCCAAAATGCATTCCAGGAGTATATGTCAAAATTCCTTTTGAAATGTAGCTATAGATGGATAATTCAAATAACAGTCTATGAAATAGTAAGGGCGTTGGCTCTATGGCAGATCCTAGTTAATGGTAACAAAAAATTTGCTGCCATCACCAATGTATCCGTTATAATTATACTTTATAATAAATAATATCAAAAACGCCGACTTAATTAATAGCATAATTCGACCTACTTCTAAATTTGACAATGATAACTCAAATAAATTTATTAATGTCTGTTTTTATTTAATAAAAACAAGAAAGAAATATGCTCAATGCTTGTCATCTTGATTAAATTAAACTGGAACGTTAAAATTTTCTTGGATATTTGATTTCGACTTTTTAGAAATTAAGAACCGATTAGCTCAGGCCTCGAAATCATCAAAACATTGAAAAAATAAATTTCCCTCTAAGATCTACTCTCTGGTTATTCTCCAAACTTAGTAAAGCCGAAGGAGCATGCTTTATATAATCTAACACAAATTATTGTAAACAAGTATTTGCTTTTACCGCCGTCGCCTAAGCAATTCTGCATAAAAAATAGCAGCCACTAGGGAAAGTGTGACGATAATACGTGTTCAGGACGTTGAATTATCAGCTGCTTTTGTAGTGGTTGTTATCATTTTTTTACCGGCATTATGTTTTGAAAATTATCTAAATATAAGTTAAAAGTAGTCAGCTTGCACAGAAACAAGTTATTTTGTATATACTCTTGAGGTTGGGAGATCTTTTTGCAGTTCCCAACCCACTTTAGTTAGCAGACTACTTAGCCAAAAGTTCAACCATGTGCAGCACACAAATATATATCCATAATATATTTGTATTAGATAATATTTATATATTTATATTAGTAGATAAACTATATTTATCATTTAGTTTTTATAATTGGTAATTTATTTAATTTTTCTATGATAATCTTCAACAAGTATTTCATAATTTAAAAAAAAAAACTCCTACTGCTATATTTTTTAAAATAAAATAATTTTTTTTCTATAAAACTTCAATCCAAAAGTTGACTTGTATTATTTAAAAAACTCAAAATGTTGTGGGTATATTTGAAGAAAATACGTAATAAAAATAAGGCTGGCCTATCGAAGGAAATTAGCTACGTTGAAACTAAATGAATGCTTCGTAAACAACACTGCCTATGCCTCTATTAGCACTATAAATCCCGAACTAAATAAAATGAAAAAAAAAATTATAATGTGCAAGAATAACAACTTCAATAACGACATTCATTAAAAAAATAAATTAATACAATTACATAGACCTTGGGCAAACAATTTTGGAATTTGCAACTTTCCGAACTGGTATTTACGACTGTGTTTATGTAGTTCGTTGAGAAATATTTTTCAGTTCTTGTTTCAGATGCTGCCCTACAATTATATCATTATCAATGGCGCCCTCAACAATGTAAAAACAAACTTTAATATGTATGAATAACAATAATTATAATTTATTAAAAATTATAATTATAAATTACACATATGTTGTGTGTGTATTTACAAATATGCTTTTATTATTGTTTATAGTATAGTATTTGAAAACGTAATTTGTAGTGTTATGTATTTTTTTGAACTGATAACCCTGTTGAAACCTTTAACCATTATTCAAAAAGAAAAAAATCTCAAAATAAATTATAATTACTTTTTCATACGTTTTAAAAAAAAAAAAAGTAAATATAGAGATCAAAAAGTAATTGCAAAATAATTGGTAACTATGGTTATTTTAAAAGCTTATGTTTTCTTAATTTAAAATTATATACTTGAAAATTAAGAAAATCCAATAAAAGGTCGTAAAGATTAGAGATAAGTAAATTTAATTATGAAGAATGAAAGAACTGTAAAAATAAGAGCCAATCACTACAATACATTAATGTAACATATTTATAAAAAAAAAAATAGGAATAATTGATAATAATTGCATAGAAACGCTTGTTTTTCTAATATTGTTTCTTATAAGAATTGTGTAAAATGTTTAAATTATTCGAATATTTTTATATGACCTCAAGTTATGTTAGGGTCTACTACGAGTTACCCTTAATTTATTTAAACCGTCGAATTTGTTTAGGTTGTTCCACAGGATATTAGTTTGATAAATTGTAAAATTGCCATGTTTATGATTATTATTTCGAATTTATGATTGTTTATTGTGATAAAGATACCTGGCTGTGAGGAATAGTAATCCTTCTTAGGATGATTACGATGTAGACGAGGAACATTCCACTTCCTCGAAGGCTCCCACGCAATTACCTACAAAGAACCGACAGGCGGCGGAGGATGGAGTAAATTTGATGGAGGTTCAGGCAGGCGACGAAAAAAACGGTTACATAAAGAGTACAAGAAGCTAGCTTAATAGGATTAGTTTACTGGACCGTTACCTGTTACCGCATCCCTAATCACTGTAACTGTAGCCTGCTCAAATATTAGTGGAGTTATCGTATCGCGTATACTAACCTAAGGAGTCAGACAATGAGGATAATTATCTGTTTCTATTATAGAGAGAGAAATACTTTATTTATCTATGCTGCCTAAATACATCAGGTTGCTATCTTATACAACATACATATCAATCCGTAATCGGACATATATAAATTACACATACATGGTATAATCAGAAAAAAAGAGATACAATAATAAGATATAATAAATAATTTTTTTTCCCTACAGTTTCCTTTTACAATCAATTTCGGTTTGTACAACAAATACAAATGTTTCAATTCTTTCATATTTTTCTTTCTCATTTCTGCTCCTCCAATTTCACCATTTCACAATTTTTTAATTCACCCGATCAACAAATTCGCT
>NW_027108725.1:49954-70673 GCF_000696795.3 Halyomorpha halys | reverse complement strand
CGCCAAGATCGCAATATCCCCAATGCTAACACCTAGGCCTTCTAAGAAGCTCCTTGTTCTATCTGGTATTGTCCTGCGAGATCCAAACCAGAGGCCTCCCACGGTGAACTCTCTCTCTCTCAGAAGGCTCGCGGAATTTTACCTTAAGGAAAGGGACCCATTTTATAAACCACATATAAACCAAAAAATTGTTTGAAATTTTTTAATAAATGTAAGAAAAAAATTATTCATATGAGTCGATGACACAGGCTAAGTTATCGATTTACTTCGTCTAGTAGTTACTAAAGTATTTTTTTAAATTTTATGTGATAATTTTGGCTGAATTATATATTTAGCATACAGCAAGAATATATATATTCTTGCTGTGCTATACAAAATGAATGAAATGAATGAAAATGAACACGTTTTATTCCCTCACTTACAGATTTTTTTCAGAAAATCATGATGTGTAAATAGTGACTTTAAATAAAAATATATGTAGAAGTGACTTTTTTATTGTCTTCAAATCAAGCAGATTTTTACTTTATTGTTACCATCAGAAAGAGGGGAAACTTTTCTTTTTAATGGTATTAAAACATTTTAATTCGGTCTAAGCGTACCCGGTCAATGAACATTCCATGCTGATCCAGGAAAATGTGAAAACAAATTCACACTCTTCAGGAAATGAGGAACCTTTAGATTTTTTGTTTGTGTTAGAGATTTAGATAAATGTTTTTTTGGGTGCTGAATCAGAATGCGAAGTTTGCTTTTTAGTTGAAGATTTTTTTACTAACCTTTTTTAAATTTGGTAAAAATGTAGTAGTTAATTTTATATCATGTAATGAGATTTTTATTGTTGAACTTAGATTTAATATGATAAGGTCGTAAGTGCAGTCAGTAATAATTTACAAATAAGCAAAACTTATTTAATTTGTGCCCTCACTCTCACTCCCTGCGAAATCTCCCAACAAGTCAGATAAAGAACGTAACCGCGGAAAGAACTTAAAAAAACTTTATTGGTATCAAAGTTACAAAATATGCAATACTACTACTACACTATTTTATATACGAATAACAAAGTAACAACTCTAATGACTGAATGAACTCCTTAGCTCTGTAACAGGGGGATATAAATACAATAATGGTGGAAGAGGATAATGCTGAGTCAGATATGTAGGGTTATGCACCTTAACTGTCGATAACTCTTTCGACCTATTAATTGTCTTCTTGTCACATATCCCTCTTCTCTCTTTAATACTTTCCTTATTCACTTTCCTTTTAAATCTCTATTCACTTTGGCTCATTTTTATTACAGTACGTCTTATGTACAATATTTCCTTTGCTCGTTTCATTGGTTTAAATTCAATTTGTATTATTTATATAGAAGACTGGTTGAATTTTTAATTCTTTTTCAACTTTTTTCATTTTTTCTATGATTTTCAGTATTTGTTATTTTCGTTCCCATTTTATCATGAATATTGTTTTCTCTCGCACATCCCGTTATGTTCATTTCATTATTTACATGAACACTGTCTTTCTTTTAATTTGTCACTAACAATATAATTTTTTCAATGTATTTACAATATTTGTTATATATAATTCTTAAGTTTGCAATATTATAATTTACCTTCTTGCAGTATCATCTGATATCTACTTAAATTTCTTTTTTTTTTTTTTTCGCACAAGACTCCCATTGGAGTCCTATGCTGCAAATTTCTTATTATACTGTTTCTTAGTTTGCTTGATATATATTTTATATATTATATATTTGATATATTTTTCTGAGTTATGACTGAGAAATCTAGCTTTTGTTTTCATCCCTGATAAGGTCTGAAATTAAGGCATAAATAAATAAGTTTTACTTCTTTGTCAATCACTACAAACCTTCTTTCCACTAAATTTTTGAATTCATTGAAAAATCAATAAAAACGCTTTTTCTATTTCTTAAATAATATAGTTTTACGAAAAGACTTTTTTTCCAGAGGGTGATTTTGTTTGCAATTTTTTCTGGATCAACATGAAAACTTACCCCAGTTACCCCAGGCCAAATTAAAATGTTTTGATATCGCTGTAAAGGTTTTTCCCTCATTTCGATTATAACAAAATTCAACTGCTTAACACCAATTTGTGCTATCTGGTATAATTTAACATCCTTTTTCTGCCTTAAAAATATGAAGTTAATCAATTAACCTCGGTGTCCAAAACGATTTTATTGATTTCTGTTTACAAAACTGCTATTATACTAGGTGTTATTCCCTCATGCAGGTCATAAAGCTATCTGTACTACAAATCTTTTCACAGATCTCGGCCCTGCTCAGTTAAATCTGGGAAGAACATGACTAGTTTCTGGGAGACAAACCAGTTGTTGCAGAAAATGACAGGCCCATGGACAATAGTGAAATCATATGTACCCACAGGATTGGAATAGTCATATTCCATAAGTCATAAGATTCTGAGTACGAATATTTAAGGAACGTCCTACCGCAGGAGTTCGTGGTTCGGGAGCACTATTATGGAATACTAATTGATGCTTAATAATTAAGCCCGCGTAATTAAAAGTATTAACGAACTGAAATAAACAAAGTGGTACAATGGTTCAGCAGGCAATAAAACGCTGAGAATATACTAAATAACATGCTTATAAGGTGTAGGAATTTGGTAGTAAAAGGTGTGGTCGATGATGACATCGAAAACGTGAGCTCTTTCGTCAGGCATGTTTGATAAATACTGTGATATAATAAAATCCAATTTGATGGTTATTTGATTTTCACTTATAAGTACACACAAGTTTTTTAATCTTACTACTATAGGAATCTTACTTCGGGGTGTATTTTTTCGAACAAAAATTACTTTTGGAAGGAGGATGGAAAACGGCTTACTGATTAGGATTCAAACGATGCTTGGAATGTCGGCAAGATAGCTAATGAAATTCATAATAAGTGTTATGAAAAAGGATAAAAGTTTCTAAACTTGAGGGTAAAGGATTAAATGAGCAGCATTAAGTCAATCGATATCGACATCAAATTCAGTGAGATACAATCGAAAAGTTTTGGTCGATTCAGATAGTGTGTTTTCTGCTGCACATACTCTCTTCCAATACCATTCTTACCCTCAGCGCAAAGCGTGTTTTGTCATTAACTTTTCTTTGTTGAGATAACTATGGCACTGGTTGAATAAGTAGTCAACATAGATGGGATTTGAGGTAATGAGTTTGACTGCGCTCATCAACAACCGGTCTATACTTCTTAGTTATAGTCTCGAAAGAGAAATATCAACATACAGTAATTTATCGAGAATTATCTTACCTATTTAATATCGCAGAGTGCTCTTACGTATCAGCAATTCCATTCTACAAGTAAACAAATAAAATGTCAATTTCTAGATTGAATTTCTGGTGATGATCCGTTAGTTCAACATGGGATGGTATTTCAAGTGCTGCTGCTTAGAAGACGCCTGCAAAAAAATATTTCGTATAACTAGGATGTTCGCCATGTTTCCACTAAATGATAATTGTCAAATTTCGTTAAAAATTTCACTCACTTCTGCCATTGTTTTCTTTACGTTGGGCGTCCATTGCATTTGTTGGATCTATAGAGGAGAAAAATTTTATTTTACACACAGAACCTTTTTCCATACATTTCTATATATTTCTCGCCGGTTAATTTTGACCTCTTCGTGCATTTTAATTGCTATTCACCTCGTGTTAAAAAGAGATAAATTAAGATTAATATTGGATAATTTAAAGAAGATCGACTCCGAATTAGGTATAGTTGATAAGGGACCAATGGTGGCACTCTGTCCAATAAACTATTTGTTCAACATCTTCATCAGCATATTCGTGGTCACTATCCAATCATTCACAAACGAGCCAGTATTCTGGATGGAAGGAAATATCGATATAGTACTAGTAGCAATCATCATTAACCAAATATTCGCTTTCTGTGAACTTTTCAAATACTCATTAGAACAGATAAGTACATTCCCTTGTTTTGTAAAGTACAAAGACTACACGCTACGTACCAGGCTTTATAACCTGATTGAAGAATGCACTGAAAATCTTAATGATATTTATGGACTTGGAATGTTTTTCATTATTACAACATTATTTATTTCTATAGTTCATCAGCTGTATCAGTATCCATGTAGGGCAATAGTAATCCGTATCGAACACATGTTAAGTATTTATTTTACAGCTGCCTGTAATTTCTGGCTCGTCCTTCAATTAATATTGGCTTGCAGTATGGTGTCATCAAAGGTAATTGTATACGAAAAACGAGATTAGATTAATTTAATAATAGATAATATATTACATTAATTAAAGCCTTCTGATTTTATTGTTATAATACTTTTATAATGATTCTTTTCATTTGCCTTCTCTTACCATAGATATTAAGTTCAAAATTTTGAAAGTCTTTTTCTTAAGATATTTAAAATAGTTATTAAAACTATTGAAAAAATCATTGATATTTGCGATTCAGTATATATGACTATAAATTAGTTATCTGTTTTCAGGCCAGGATATTCAATAATACTCTGTATAATCAGTTAATTAAAAATGGATGTAAGAATATATCTTATCATGTAAGTATTCGCAGTTAAATAAAACTATAACGTTTGATTAATTAGGTTGTACGATATATCTTCGAAATCTCCCTGAAACGTCTAATTCTATCGATTTTATAAAGATGCATTAATCAATCCTATCTTTGCAGACATTTTCTCGCATTTTTCCTCTCTTGCATTATCAAATTATGACTGCTATGTTTATTATATATACGCGTTATTGGTCTTCAGATTTTAAAAGACTAAAAGACGAACCTGAGCTTTAGACAGACCATCCTTTACCAGATCTTTCTCCCTATGGAATTTCTTTTCCTCTGTTTCACAAGTCGCTACTCCACAACAGTGGATTTTGTCTAATCAACCACTTTCGCCATCCAGTTACATAAGAATTGAAATTGATCTTTCTTATTTTAAAAATAATTTAACAATTGACTCATTATTTGTAATTTTTAAATAATTATGTTAATATATTAATTTTACCAAGTGGAGAAAATGGTCGTTTGGGGGGGAGAGTGCAGTTAGCATAAAACATAAATAAATAAAAAAATATCTATTCATGCCTACGTTTCGACCTGAGTTACAGATCTTCATCAGGGCTATAAAACAAAAAATAGATAACAACCGTCATTCAGAGAAACACAAAATTATAAAGAAATAATAAACTAACAAATTTGGAAATATGGATAACAATGATTTGAAAATAAAAAAAATAGTTAATTAAAAACCAAAGAATTAGACAGTGGCAGATTGGTAATAATGAAAGATGAAATATGATATTTTATAATGCTACTGTCTAATTTCATGGTTATTAATCAACTATTTTTATATTTTCATAGCTTTTATTTTTCATTGTTATGTATATTTCTAAGATTGTTAGTTTATTTATCTTTTTTAATTGTATATTTCTCTGAATGATGGTTGTCACCTCTTTCTTGTTTTATGGCCCTGATGAATACCTGAAACTCAGTTGAAACGTCGGTACGAACAAATAATTTTTTATTTATTTGTGTTTTTGTATGACCCCCTCCCTCTCACCGAACATCTCCACTTATTAATCTACGGTTAACAATTTACACCTCATTATTAATCTTATCAGTTTGTTTCTGTGTAAAGGATTAATATTTGCTGCATTATGATTTACTATAGTTGCATTTTATAAGTCTTTACTTTTTTCATAATAGTTTTATCTTCTAACGTTGAGTCTGAAGCAGCTCTTTATAGAACTAAAACTTATTTTTTAATTTATAACCTAATTCCTGGATAAATGAATGTTGTATATTTTACCTTTCTTGATGTTTGAGTGTTAGTTAAACACTTTTAACGAACTGTACAAGTGTATCCAATTGCTATTGCTATCCAATTGTACGAGAGAAGTACATTCACTCCAATCGCCTTTCTTAAAGATAAGAATTATAATTGAGTCTTGCCAATACTTCAGAATGATCTTTGTTTTTAAATAAGGTTTAGGAGATGCTGTAATATTTAAATCACTTTTTGGTTCGTATATTTTATTGTTTCCAGAGCGATCCCAGGAAAAAAAAACTATTTTTAAAGAAAGATGTTCCGAAATAAATAAAGACTTTATTCTTATTGCCAAGTAATAATCTTAATATTACGTTATAATGTGAAATCAGCTTTTATTTTTCTCTAGGAAGAAATATATTATCATTTTGAAAGAGTGAAGAAAATAAGAATAACTGCGAATGGATTCTTTATTGTTGACCACGACTTGATAGGTTCCGTAAGTATTTACTTCTTTGCTTTTAATGAAAATCGTAACATGTATTAGGAAAATGCAATAGGACTTTGATTCCACTCATAATAAGTACTTGGAGTTATGGCAAGCCATAACGTACCATAAACTAGAAAATTAGAAGTTTATAAATCATCAATCTCCAGGGCGGTGGTATGTTATGCAGGATAGGCGTGGAGTTTCGAGCATCATCACAGTCTAGAAAAATTTAAAAGGTATTTAAAAAAAAAAAGTTTCCACTCCTTTCCAGATATACACCCTTTTATATTTTGAATCAGTAAACAGGACATCGCAGTGACAGTTATTGTTACTGTTTTAAATAATTATAATTACATAATAAAATAATAATAATTATTTTAACAATTAAGAAAAATGTACTACTTACTTTTGATTCACTCAATTTAAGGCTGTCTCTATCGAATAGATCATACTGTTGAAAACTTGTAAGATTTAAAAAATAAATAAAATAAAACACTCAATTTTCTCATTAAATAAAAGTGGAATAATTTCTACTGAGAATAAATTCAAATTATGTAAATTATTTTTTAAATTGAATTAAAATTTCTATTTTATTGAAAGGATATTGAAAATCAAGAAAAATATATGGTAAATTGAAACATCAAGATATTTAGATTGGAGGAAGATAGTCCGGGTGGCGGTCATTAAAGGTTTCAAAATAGTAACAAAAAAACTTTATTTTAAACCAACGTTTCGCCCCACTTTGCAGGACTTCATCAGGGCTGATAAGAGTGGTGTTCTTTTTTTTGTTACTATTTTGAAACCTTTATTGACCGCCACCCGGACTATCTTCCTCCAATCTCAACTAACTTCTTCCAAAATGGATCAAGATATTTGGTATCCTATTTTAAGTTTATTGCCATGTTATAAGCCAAGTTTATTTGTTGAAAAATATTCCTTGTGCATAGTTATTTGCAGTATTTTATGTCGGAAATTCTTAAATAATAACGACATTATTAATTGAAAATGATATTTGCTTCTTAATAACAGCTATAATTCAGGGAATTCTGAGACATTTACCTTTTCATACCGTGAGAACAAAATATAAAATTGGAAAAATCTTTACTTATAAATATAATTATAACATTGGCCAAACGAATGGCCCACCATTAGCTTGGCGGATGTAATAAGTATATAATAAGAATGTAATAATCACTCTTTTTTTCTTACTAGCAATCCTGAGTTTGAAATTGGGGTGTTATGTTGATAGATTGAATGAAAAAGATGCTCTATATGCATAAAAACTGTTGATGAAAAAGATTCAGATTGATGGAGATAACTTAGATGCAAAGATTTTAGGATCGAACTTTCAAGCTCACTAACAATTAATATTATTTTTCTCGTTTTATGCCGTTTTTATGTGATATGTTTTATTCTAACCTTCCCTACTTTGGGGGATATTATGAGAATTGATTATACTGCTGGTAATTCTGTATTATTTTCTATAATTTTAATTAAACAAAATAAATTAAGAATTGTAAATGGGGAGAAAACCTCTAATTCTTGATTACTTGTAAAAAAAAATATATTAATTTAGTGGAATTAGGTAAAAAGGCTATTGCATAAAATTTTACTTTTCTGATGAAGTAGTGGATGGCTTCTTATCAGTTCCATCTGGACTTGTTGCAAGATACTCATTCATTTTGGTTTTAACTAAACAGATCAAGTTCACAGGAGCACTGTGGCATCATTTTTCAAAACGACTTACATCTCCTGGGCATGATATCCCTTCTAGTTGCTCTTGAATTGTTGGTTGATATATTAAAATTTGAATCATCTTGAAGCGGTAAAAATTATTATAAAATATATGGTTAAAGATAGTAAATTCTGCACCATACTTTGTGCCAGTATAAATCAATTTTGAGATCCATTGTCTACACTTTTGAAATTGCATGTTATAGTGTAATAAAATCTTTTAAATCTCAAAAACTATTAAAAATATTTTGTAATTTGTTTATATTCTTTGTTTCAGATGATCATTACTGGTACAACTTATTTGGTGATATTCATGCAGTACTGTAATTAAACAATGGCATTAGTGAAAATCAATCCTTTCACAGTGTTGGTGCATTTTAAACACGAGTGCTCATAAGTATTTCCTTTCTTTGAGAGTATATCTTATTTTTTAAATTCAGTCTGTGTTATTTTAGATTTCAACCAGTTCTAACCATATGCTAGAGTGATAGAAGATGAACTGTCAAGTAGTTGGTACTGATGCGATTCAACACAAAACTTAGGTTTTGGTCAACTCAAGTAACTTTACGTACGGAAATCAGACAGTAATATTTTGAATAATCAGTGGTATAAACAAATTGAAATGTGATCAAAATATTTGTACTATAATGAGAGCTTAGAATATAATATTTTTCTCAAGACTTCTGTTCAATTGATACCAAGACTCAATGGGTTTAGTATTTCATTTGAATTATAAAATTTATTGAATAATCGTTATAATGGTCTTTCACCATATAGGATCGTTGCCAGCTAAAAGGTTATTTTTACTCTCTTGTAAAACATTATCATTTACACAGAATGTTTTAAAAATTCTACTTCTTTTTATGAGTTTTGCTGAATCTTTTTAACCATTTGGTAAATGTATACTTTCTCCTTACCACAGGATAATGTTTATACTCCACTAGTGTGTTATTTATTGTCTTACCACTTAACGCAGGTATGTATAGAGTGTGTAGTAAGTAACCGTTCCAAAATCACAATCAATTATGAGCAAATAAGTAGCTTCTAATGTTGTTCTTCATTATGTCTTTTATTAAATAAATCCGTAATGTTGCATGCAAAAAAGATAAATGGCTGCGAAGTTGTACAAAAATCTTGCGTAATGTTTTATTGGTATTTATTTATATTAAACAACATAAATAATATTTTTTTTATTAGGAACTTTGAATTTTATGTAGGGGCTACTAGAACTCAAAGAATTTTAAATTTATACGATTTCGCTGGTGGAAAATTCACGATCAAAAATTTTTGCAAATTTTTTTTTCGTTTTTTGGGAGTTCTTTTGAGAGTTATGTTGGCCCCCCCCCCCCCCAAGAGTTCTAAAAATTATCCTTATTGAATAAATCCCTAATGTTGCCAGGAAAATAGATATACGGTGTTAAAGTTTCACAAAATACGTATTTTACGCGCGGGCATTTGACCGGTATTATTGGTGTTTTAAACATCAGAACTATTCCTATAAATAATCGAGAACTCTAGAACTCTTATGGATACTACTAGAACTCAAAAAAAAATTGAAATTTTTCAAGGATGGGGGGCCAACTTCACAGAGGTTGCAAACCTGACCACTTCTTGTATCTTAATTGTTTCTCTATTAGTTTTAGAACGGAAGAAATTGAGATTAATACTAAATGATTTAACGCTAATTGATTCCTAACTGGGAATACTGAACTTGAGCCCTAAGTCCAATGAAATATTTATTCAGTTATTATTCAATCAATTAGCACTCCCGTAGAGTTCTGGGTGGGAGAACATATTGAGATAGTCCTAGTAGCAATATTCATTAACCAGTTTTCCGCATTTTGTGACCTGTTCAAATAATCTTAGGAACAGACAAAAGCTTTTCCATATTTTGTAAGAAACAGACATCACAAGCTACGCACACGAGTTTACAATATAATATAAGATTGTATTAAACACTTGAATGACTATTATGGGATCGAAATGTTCTTTATGATCACAACATTTTTCATTATTATACTTCATCAGCTATATCAATATTTCGACAAGACTATAATAACATCAAGAGAAATTTTAAATCTTTTTATGGCAATTGTATGTGAACTTTGGTTTGTCCTTCAACTGATCGTTGCATGTAGTGACGTTGCGTCAAAGGTAATTATAATTGGCTAATAATAATTAGGCGTAGATAATCGAAGAACAAACACACACGAAAGGGGGTCATTTTACGAAGAGTTTTATCAAAATTCAGTAAAGATTCTTTCTGTAAGGATTAGTAAATTTAGATAAACACAGTAAACTGACACTTCTTCTGATTTTTATATGTCTTGCGTTATTATATTGTGTAATATAACAACCAAATATTCCATGTTTGCATAGCTTCTGTAAGCGCAGATAACTCTTTTGTGATTAGGGTTGGGATATCGATACCGATATTATATAAATATCGATATTTTGTCTCCGATATCCGATATTTTTATATTAATATTCAGTTACCGATAATATCGGAATATCGATATTTTTCTTCGCAAATTTATGGAATATCGGTTTCTAAAAAAAAGTTGCACCTAAAAAAATAGATGTAAATACAAGAAATATTGATAATATTCACTCCAACACTCTAATGGGATATAATTGTAATCATATATTCAGGAAATATTAGTAGTAATGTTTATTAGATATTTTACGATCATATCTATATTAAACTATGGCAAAGATATTATTCAATCTAAATATGGATATGTTGTTAAACATTCAAGCTCAAGTATAGTATTTCGATATTTAATATTGATAATTTCATATTCACTTCAATTTGACATTTTTATAATTATTGATATCAAAGATTAGCAACAATATTCCGATATTATATATACAATCAAAATATCGATATATTGTTTCAATAATTTAACATCCATCTTTGATAATTCTATTAATATCGATATTTTGTAAATAAAATGAAATATCCATATTTTGTTTAAATAATTTAATATCTATTTCGATATTTAAAATATTTGGTAATATTAATATGGATGATTATCAAAGATATTTCGATATTATTTTATCGAAATATGGATATTTAGTTTAGAAAGGCTAAAAAATTATAAAACAAAATATTGATATTTTGTTTCAATATATTCATTTTCATTTCAATATTTAACATTGTTAATAATATCAATATGGAAATTTAGTAACGCCAGTAAGATATTATTTTATAGAAATATCAATAATTCACAATTAAAAAAATATTATGAAAATCTAAATAATGGTGTTTCGATATTTTATTTTCATGATTTCATAATCAATTCAATATTTAACATTGTTCAATTTTTTAGCTATTTTAGCTTCATATCGATATGGATGATTAGCTATTCTAATATTTTCTCATCGAAATATTGGTATTTAGTTTCAACAGATTAAAAACATTTTATAAAAAGCACAAAATTAGTTTTTCCAAATTTTAAATTGATAAATTCATATCCCTTTTGATATTCGACATTGTTATTAATATCGATATCAAAGATTAGCAACGATATTTCTTTTTTATAGTAATATTGATTTTTTGTGAAAGTAAACTAAATCATTTTATGATAAGATAAAATATGGTATTTCGATATTTTATCTTGATAACTTCATATTCATACCGATATTTTACATCGTTGATAATATTGATATCGGTGATAAGCAACAATATTGCGATATTTTTTCATGGAAATGTCGATATTTGATTTAAAAAGATTAAGAAAATTTTATAAAAAGCATAAAAATAAATTTTCGATATTTTAAAATGATAAATTCATATATTTTCGATATTTGACTTTGTTAATAATTTCAATATCGATGATTAGCAACGATATTTCTTTTTTTTAAATAGTAATATTGATATTTTATGAAAGAAAACTCAAACATTTTACGAAAAGCTAAAAAATGGTATTTCGATATATTATTTTGATAACTTCTTGTTCATATCGATATTCAAAATTATTGATAAAATCGTTATCAATGATTAGCAATGACATTTCGATATTTTTTTTAAATAAAATTATCCATATTTTATGAAAGAAAGCTAAAATTTTTTTTGAAAAACTAAAAAACCGTTTTCGAAATTTTATTTTGATAATTTCTTATTCTTTTCTGTATTTAACATTATTATTAATTTCAATATGGATGATTAGCAACAATATTCCAATAATTTTTCATCGAAATATCAATATTTAGTTTCAACAGAGTAAGCAAATTTTATAAAAAGCATAAAATTAGTTTTTCGATAATCTAACTAGATAAATCCATATTCCTTTCGACAATCGACATTGTTATTAATACCGATATCGAAGATTAGAAACGATATTTCCATATTTTGTTTTATAGAAATGACGATATTTTATCAAAGAAATCTTAAATGTTTTATGAAAAGCTAAAAAATGGTATTTCGATTTTTTATTTTGATAATTTCATAATCATTTCAGTATTAACCACTGGTGATAATATCGTTACCAATAATTAGCAATGGTATTTTGATATTTTTTTAATGTAAATATCGATATTTTATATATCGAAAGAAAACTAAAATATTTTATGAGAAACTAAAAATTAGTATTTCAATACTTTATTTTGATAATTTCTTATTTATACCGATATCCAATATTGTTTATAATATCAATATAGAAGGTTTGCAACGATATTTCAATTAAAAAAATAAATAAATATCGATATTATGATAAAATAATATCGGAATATTGTTGCTAATATTGGTATCTATATTGTAACCATGTAAAATATCGAAATAAATATGTAATCATCAAAATAAAATATAAATATTTCATTTTTAAATTTTCTTATCTTTTTAAACAAAACATCATTATTTCGATATAATCATCACAAAATATTGTTGCTAATATTCGATATAGATATTACAACAATGCAAAATATCGAAATAAATATGTAATTATCCAAACAAGATATCGAAATTTCATTTTTATGCTTTCTGTAAAATATTCTTTTCTTTTTAATCAAAATATTTACACCGCGATAAAACAATATCAGAATACTGTTGCTAATATTTTATGACCGATGTTAGTAAGAATCTCAATAAAATAATACATTTTTTTTGGATAATCACTACCAGAGTTTGTTATCTATAAGAAACAAAATTATTGGAATGTTTTTATTTTAGGATGTCGATATTGGAATTGGATATTATTTGCTAATATTTATAATTTAAATTGAAGAGTATTAGAATATTGTTGTTTTTCATTTTTTTTCTGAAAACAATTATATTTTAGTTTATATTTGTCATGTTTATGATTTGGTTGTCGTGGTGTTGCTTTGCTTAGCCGTTATTAAGAAATTATTATATGTTTTGATTAGGCATAACATATAATAAGTCTTACTATGGCATGCTATATTATCGTTTTATAATTATTATTGCTTAATTCGTTAAATTTTCGATATCGATATTTCGATATTTTAGTTCCGATATAACATCGATATCGATATTGCTAACCAATACTGATATTGATATCGATATCTATATTTTGCTTTTGATATCCCATCCCAAGTTGGAATAATCGTTGAAAATGTTTTCAACGTGCAGAACGAGATTTAATCAGAATTTTACTGTTAATTTTCTCTGCTATGCATCACATAACTTAAGTCTTTGGAAAGTCTCGATGCAAAAGACTGATATTTTCCGACGTTTCACCCCACTTTTTAGACCTTCATCTGGGCTGTTCAAGTTGATTGCTTTAGCGACTTAGCGAAAAGAATTAGATGTAAGAAAATTTTTAACGCTATTGTCAATAGATTTAGAAAAAATAGAGTTGGATCTACATTTAAGGAGTTTTAACAAACCTATTTTTAAAAAAATAATATTTAATCTTTTTTCTAGCCATGTTTCAGTTTTGACGAAGTACTTAGGCTTCTTCTGAGCCTTTAATGCAGGAGAAGACTTAAAGTATTAGTTTTACAAAATACCTTACTTGATGGAATTTTTAGTACTATTTCCGGTTATAGTCAAAAACTATATGAAGAAGTAAAAGAAAAAAAATCAAATGTACTTTCTTAATTCATAGTGTACACAATAATAAAATAATGATTTCGTTTAATTATTGAATTTCATTTAAAAAAAAAAACTACTTCTACAATGGAAGAATGGAGAAGATGGAGGTTTTTGAAGTCAGTTCACTTTATTTAATTTTAATATGGCTCCAATTTCCGATAATTTAAAATTCGAATAAGGATGTTAGTGACTGCTGTGTCAGTGTGTGCTGTGTTAGTGACTGCTGTGTCATTGTGTGCTGTGTTAGTGACTGCTGTGTCACTGTGTGCTGTGTTAGTGACTGCTGTGTCAGTGTGTGCTGTGTTAGTGACTGCTGTGTCAGTGTGTGCTGTGAGCCTTGTGGCCCAATGTTCTTCCGCTATGAGATGTCCAACTGGATAACTAGATGTCCTCCCCCTTGTGCAATAGTCAAAAGGCTTCAATAAGGAATTAGGGTTTCTTCCGTGTTAAATGTGGATTACAACTAGCTGATTGATTTACATGATGGGTTTCAAATAATCAATCGTTTAAAAAAAAAAATCTATTTTAATTTTTTTTTTACGAACAACATATGTTCCAAAAGGTCTTACAAACACTGAAGTGCATCTGCCTAAAATAAAATTTTAGGGTCTTTCTTCTTGCGGTATAATATACATGGCTTTTTCATATATCCTCGTATAGAAGTAGGGGAGGAAGTCAGTTTTAATCACAATGAAAATATAAAAAATAATTATTACATGAGATCGCAGCAAACATTAGTTGCAGAAAAATAATTATACATAATAACATTTTAAATCTTTTAACCCCCTAAATTACAAGATTAACTTATAGAAAAAAATTCCAAATATATTTTGTTTTTAATATTTTTATATTATCATTTTTTGATCCATCTCCATCAATAACTGTTTTTTAAAAGTAATTTGATGAGGTAAGTGATAAAAAGTAACTAGTTCAACTGGGATGGAATTCCATTGATTTGTAGAAATATAAAAAATACTTTATAAAACTAACTGAGTAAGTCAAACGCTTATAACCATATCTCCCCCTTCCACTAAAACTATGAAGGAAGACTCGATCCCACTACAGCAAACGAACACCAATCCCTGAGGGGATGGTTATGACTGCAAAGTGAAATATACGGGTGCACATGCCTATTTGACTATATATAAATAAATATTAGTGTTAAAGGCAGCGAATTTCACTTAATACGAATTTCGAAATTTAGTACTGTCAAACTATATTAACACAAAAACAAACATGCAATGGAAAATATCGGTTTTGTAGTGAAAATTAAATACTTGTATATAGATATATATGAATTGGAAGGAAATGCGGCTGCGATCATGAAAGCGCTTAAATCATCATCCCTTAACTACTTATTTTTTTATGTTAGTTCAATCTCTAATTCTTTAAAAAAAATTTTTTAAAAATCACTCTTAATAATCAACGTCACCCTTATTTTAATAAGATTTTTTTTTAATTAAAAATTCATATAAAAAAATTTAACAACACTAATTGATTTTTTGAGAGATGTTATTTAGTTATCGTTATTAGGGAGCAACAATTAGGTCTCTCTTTGGCACGTCTAATTAAAACGATGAGAATAGCAAATTTCAGAAGAAAAGATAACAAATTTATGTTATTTCGTTGTCACACATGTCACGATTATCATATTGCTTAATAAGAAAAGTGCTTTGTGACACCAACTGTCTTTTACGAGATACGGAAAACATTATGTATTAATCAATGCATTTTAATTCCGCTATTCGATGCTACATCCAGTTCAGTCGAAGCCAGCCAATATGAGATGGTATATCGAGTGCAATAGCCTAGAAGAAGCCTGCAAAAAGATATTTCGTGTCAGCAGGATGGTCTGCTTGTTTCCACTAAGTGATGATTGCCGATTCTCACCAAAAATCTGTATTGCTCCAGCGATTGTCTTAGTAATTTTGAGTGTTAACAGCTTCCTATGGATCTCTAAGGGGGAAACGATTTCATACCAATTCAGATCACTGTTCCATAAATATTTACATGTTTTTCGGAAATTATTGACCACCACTACACTAATTTTCACCATTTGTCAACTCGTTTTAAAACGAACGAAATTGAGATTAATAGTAAATGATTTAAAGGTAATTGATTCTCAACTGGCACTATTGAACAAGAGGCCAATCACGATACTACGTCCAATGAAATACTTGTTCAACATATTCATCAGCATATGTGTCATATTCGTTCAATCACTGAGTGCATCCACTGCTTTCTGGGTGCAAGAGCATATTGAGACAGTCCTAGTAGCAGTATTAATTAACCAAATGTCAGCTTTCTGTGACCTCTTCAAACATTCTTTAGAACAGATTACTACTTTCCCATGTTTTGAAATGAACAAACACTACACGCTACGTACAAGACTTTACAATATAGTAGAAGATTGTACTGAAAATTTGAATGATTCTTATGGAAATGGATTGCTCTTCATGATTACAACATTTTTCATTACGATACTTCATCAATTATATCAGTATTTTGATAAGGATACCGTTACGGCTTTGGATTTTTCAAATTTTTTTTTGACAGCGGCAGGTGAACTTTGGTTTGTCCTTCAACTAATATTTATAAGTAGTACCGTTACGTCAAAGGTAATTTTATATGCATTTTAAAGCAAAATACACCCACAGAGGGCATTTCACAAAATTTATTTTGTCCAACATCAATATAAGATTTTAAATTGCTTACTTTGGCAAAATGTTTGTCGGCAACCCATTGTTTACAAGAAAATAAGCAGATTGCTTATTCCCCAATACAGCATTCATTTAGCTTTCTGAATAATTTAATTCTATGATAAATTATGATAGAAAAGGTTCACTTTAATTAAAAGTTTTAATTTTTAATTTAATGTGAAGAATTGACAAATAGGGTAATGTGGACTGAAATAATGACCTGGGCATAAAATTTAAAAAAATTGGTTCTAAAATTGTATTAAGATTGTCCGTGAGGATGACCGAAGTGGCCGAAATGTCAGACTTATAAAGCAACATAAATTGTTTTGAGACTAAAATTGGATAAATAAATTTATTTAAACATTAATTTATCTAATTATTAGAAATTCTGTATATTAATTTCATTTGAGGGAGAACAGATAACATTAAATAAATCGAGTAAGGTGACACATCTTTTGGAGTTTCTAGGTCTATCACGCTGATATTCTGAATTTTAAAAACCCAACATTCAAAGTTTGTACGGATTTTCTAAGCATAGATATCGCGATCATTAGTACGTGGGGGAACCGCCCAAAATTGTATCAATTTGCACAACATGCTTTGTTTAGGACACTTCCAGTTTTACTTAGTTACTTATATTTATGTCTTTATACACGGAATAAAATTACCTAACTAATCGGAACCGGGTAAGTACAAGCAGGGAAAATTAAAATCGTTTAAATCGGTCAAGTAAAGAAACGGTATACTGAAGTTTACACCATTTTTCAAACACGTTTTGCTCAGTTTGCCATAGAAACAAATTTTCTTTTGATTACTTTACGATACTATATATTATTGTTTTTAATAATGAATAAATCTATACACTTTCCGAAACATTCCAGACGCTCCTTAAAGGAATATTATATTGTCAAGTATTATAAACTTTCTTCTTTTATATAATTTATTTGTTATATATATATATTTACAACTGTATAAAATTATATACTACAAGTAACTTTGCTGTAGGTGACATAGTGACATGATACGAACATGTGGAGAATCTACCCATTGATAGAACTCCAATAATATTTCTAGAGGAGATCTCAAGGCCATCTTCTTTTCAGATACCTAGGAGGATTATTAGGTAATGAAGTAGAAGCAAGGCTAGAATCAAGTGCATTTGGGTGGTTGGGAAGCTTATCATGGAAGGAATGGTATCTGGTTCTGGCCAAATCAACATATGGGACATTGAAGTCCTGATGGATGACTTGATTTGTGACAAAGTAAGGAGCATTCAGGATTTTACGAAGTATTTTTGACTGAAAGGATTGGATTCGGGAAGAATTTGTTGTTTCGTGGACCCCCAAAGCTCTGCTCCATATGTCCAGACAGGCCTTATAGTAGTCATGTAGATCAGTCTTTTATAATGGATTGGCAATTTAGACTGTTTGTCTAGTAAATGTTGTATTAGTCGGAATCGACGAGCAGTTTCCTGTATTTTCAGTCTTGTATGAGAATTCTATGTCAGCCGTTTGTCCAGAATTATAAATTTAAATCAGCAATATTAGTAAAAATACGTAAAAAAAAAAATTATTGCATTGGTCCTAGCTCATAAAGTATCTTGTTGAGATTATCATGCACATTTACCAATAATAAGTAAACGATTTAAAAATTACATAAGTTTGTTGAAAACTTTACTTAAAATTCTGATCCGTTTACAAAACATTGACTAACTACACGAGCGTAACATGGTTGGGTAACGGCGATGCCAAATAAATTAAGCGCTTAGTAAATAGTAAAAATTAAACATCTTCAAGATCTAAAAAAAGTAATAATATTGAAGGCATCTCTTTTCGCTTAATATAATTTTTGAGATTCAGCACAATAATCCAATCAGATGGAGCTAAAATTCATAAAAAAAAGTTTTCAAATTTCAGTATCATTTTTTAATACTAATGTTACATTCCTAAATATATACGTTTTTACTCATACTAAATTTTTTTTCTAAAAATGACAAAAAATAAAATTTCATCTATAATAATGAACCCTACTTATATTAACAATATTTATTTTCTTTGAAATCACTAAGATGTCACATAACAAAATAAAACAATAATTTTTTAAGAGTTGTTATTTTATCAATAATTCCCGAAAAAAGATCGCAAAACACAAAATTTCATTCATAATAATCCTTACGCTGCTTATTTAAATAAGGTTAATTATATTTAAACCACAATGAAGTCACATTAAAAAAAAATAAATTAATAAATTTGACAGTATTAACTGATTTTTGAGAGATATTATTTAAGATGACTCTACCATTCCAAATTCGTGTTCCTTAGCAAGATAAAAATTATTTAAAATTTTAATTACTTAAAAATTGACAAAAAATAAAAACTTTAAAGTTTATTAGACTTGAATATCCATCTTCCTATCGTCCTATTTCACTCCTGCCCATTATGGGCAAAATCCTAGAAAACTCTTATTAAAACGTCTCTATCCAATCCTTGACTCATATCATGTTATTCCTGACCACCAGTTTGGATTTATAACATCTCATTCTACTATACAACAGAGTCATCGAGTGGTTGATGTCATATCTTCCACACTGCACGGGAGTCTACCTCGATGTTGACCAAGCTTTTGATCGAGTCTGGCATCCAGGTCTGCTCTATAAACTTCGTCAAATCCTACCCGCAACATATTTCCTTATAATCCGCTCCTACCTCACTGATAGAACCTTTAAAGTAAATCATAACCTATCCTACTCATATCTCTTTTCTCAGTCCGCCGGTATTGCATCACAAACACTACAGGCACACATAACATCTATTGAAGAATGGTGTAAAAACTGTAGAATCAAAATAAATCCTGACAAATCCCACCAGATAACTTTTACTCTCCGTCGTAAACCTCTGCCCTCCTGTCCTACAGTATCCTTTCTAAATACTCTACTAACGCCTGTTGAACAGAGTCGATACTTAGGACTCCATCCTGACAAGAGACTTACTTGGAATCCACACACAAGACAGAAACGACAAGAAACTGCTCGTAGATTCCGATTGCTACAACACTTACTTTACAAACGCTCTAAACTTCCCATTCACTACAAAAAAATAGTATACACTACGATAATAAGACCAATTTGGACATATAGAATTGAGCTCTGCGGCTCCACCAAATCATCAAATTCTTTCCGCATCCAATCGTTACAATCCAAAATCCTACGTAAAATCCTTGATGCTCCTTATTACGTCACAAATAAACTCATTCACAAAGACCTTAACATCCCATTCATTGCAGATTTGACCAAAAAACAGATATGCGTCTTTTCATTCCAAACTCCTTAGCCATCCTAACCCATTAATTCTTAATCTTTCATATTTAACAATCCCTGATAATCCTCAGAGGCGTCTGAAAAGGAGATGGCTAAGGGACCTTCTAATTTAAATTAATGTTTGAAGTACCACCAATAGGTGGTTCCTTCCCAAGATTTTCAAGAGTATATGAAACATGCAACATATTTACCTATTGTATTATTTTGTACAGTTGTAAATTACATTAAATAAATAATAATAAAAAAAAGTTTATTAGGAGAATATCTAGATCTATTCTTAGTTATAGACCAAATTAGTAAATATAATTAAATCGATGAATATAACAAATTTCTGGTGAAAAGAAAACAGTGTCATGTTATTCCTTTCACATCTCAGGTCATATTGCTTAATAAGGAAAAGTGACCCTTTGTGTCTTCTGTTCCTCATGGAAGACAATCAATGTTGAATACATTATAATTCCGCTGTTCTATACTCCACTCAGTTCAGTCCCAGCCTTCCAATATGAGATGGTACATCGAGTGCAATAGCTTAAAAGAAGCTTGCAAAAAGATATTTCGCGTCAGTAGAATGTTCTGCATGTTTCCACTCAACGATGACTGCGAATTTTCGCCAAAATTATCTATTGCTTCAGTGATTGTCT
>NW_027108725.1:45121-49714 GCF_000696795.3 Halyomorpha halys | reverse complement strand
GGCCTTAGCCCAATGAAATACATATTTAACATATTTATCAGTTTTTGCATCATATTTGTTCAATCAATGAGTGCTCCCGAAATATACTGGATGGCGGAACATATTGAAACTGTCTTCGCAGCTGTATCCATTAACCAAATTTCCGCATTCTTCGACCTGTTTAATTATTCTTTCGAACAGATAAGTACTTACCCATGTTTTGAAACGAACAAATACTACAGGCTACGTACAAGACTCTATAATATACTAGAAGATTGTACTGAAAATTTGAATGATTCTTATGGAATTGGAATTTTTTTCATGATTACAACATTTTTCATTACGATTCTCCATCAGTTATATCAATACTTTGATAAGACTTTTAAAACACAAATTGAAATTTCAAATTTGTTTTTGACATTGGCTGGTTATCTTTGGTTGGTTGTTCAACTAATACTTGCATGTTATGGCGTTGAGTTAAAGGTGATTACATTTTTTTTTTAAACAACACACAAAAATTAAGGTATCAAAGTAAAACACACATAAGTTAATGTAACTTATTTAATCGTGCCAACGTTTCAGCTAGAGTTTCTAGCCTTGAATCTAATCCCCAAGTTTTCATTGTTTAGTATAGCAAATAATATGAACCTTTTTATATATATATATTTAATAAACACATTTTTAGGGTATTCTGAGAAAGATCTTTTCTCTTCCTCATTTGAAAATTCATTGAAAATTCCTCATTTAAACAGTGCCAGATTATTTCAATGAGGATAAGACCAAAGTGATATAAAAGCTTATTGAACTTTACGTTCACTGCCGAGTTTATTCAAATTTGTTAGAGGAATTATTGAAAAAATCAAAATCCAAATGTGTCAAAACACATTAAAAAATGTGTTAAATCGATTCTATAAAATGGTTGTTCCGGTCAGTGGATTGCAACGAAAATGTTGTTATTACATCTCAGGCATTATACCTCACTGAAATATGTAATTTTAGTTCCATACAACTAATTGTTTTTTAGATAGGCCGTTTGTAAAGACCACTTTGGGATTTCTAATGTTATTTCATGTTATTTTGACTTAGAGGACCTCAATCCTTTTATATCCGGATTCGAAACAATGCAACAATGCAACTGCCTTCATCTCATTGGACTGTAGCCATGCCTTGCAGAGCGTGTCCCACCCTCTGCTACTCCGCCGACTGGAGGAGTTCAGGTTTCCCGCCGCCCTATGCCGATTGGTCTTGACCTACCTTAGTGAACGTTCATTCGTAGTAAGGGTTGACGGAGATTTGTCGCCTCTAGCACCCACCACCTGTGGAGTACCTCAAGAATCAGTGGTGGGACCTCTGCTGTTTGTCGTTTTCACGGCACCAGTGGTCGCCATCAAACATCGAAACGCAATGATAGCAGCCTATGCCGACGACATTGGAGTCTACGCCTCCAGCATGAGGGCTGAACTGCCACTCCACCATACACAAGCCACTTCTGCTACCATTGCAGCTGGTCTCAAGAAGGATGGTATCAGATACTCCTAATCATTAGGAGGTTTTTCTGGTTTTGGTTAAAGATAGTTATAATGGAGTATTTCCACAGGGTAGGATAGTGGGTTGTTCGAAGGATACAATTATCTGCGTCATCAAGATTTTCTGGGGTTTTTAGGGAAACTTTAAGATCGATTTGGTCTGTTCAGATTCGGGGAAAGAATTCCAGGCCCCTTGAGATCGATTAGGCCTCTCTGGATTTTGCGAAAGAAATTCAGAAATTAATCGGTCTCCTTATAAATAGGAATGGACGTAATACAGAGATTCGGGATATGGAGATGGTTAGGATTAGTGAACTTTGGTCTGAAGATAGGATATCAAGGCATGAAAGGGAAGTAGAGCCTAAGCTTTTGTTTATGAAGAAGTCCAGTTGGTCAGTGTGACGATTAGGAGGTTAGCCAGTTTGTTGGTGAATCAGGACAAAGAATATTGCAACGAAGGCAGACAGCAGCTTCGTCCACAAGAATTTGCTGTTGAAAACTAGACATACAAAAATTGACCCGATTACAACACATGACTAGCTGGACAAGGGTAATATAATTGAGCGACGGTGAAGAGCGAATAGTATATAGTAAAAATCAAACATATTCGAAAACTAAAAAAGTAATAATGAGGGATCTTGTTTCGTTTAATAAGGTTTTTAAGATTTAGCACAATAACTAGATCAGATGGGGCTAAAATTCATACAAAATTTCAATATAATTTTTGAATAATACAAGTTTCATTCTTACATTTCAATGTTTTTACTCCCATCAATAATTTTCGAAAAATGACGCAAAAAAATGTAATTTGTAATTATACACCTTACCCTACTTATATTAATAAGATTTAATTTCATTAAAACCACAAAGAAGTCACATAAAAAAAAATTAATAAATTTGATAGTATTTACTATTTTGGAGGAATGCTTAAGTTGACTTTTCCATCTCAATCCGTGTACTCAATCAAAATAAAAATTATTTAAATTTTTATTACCTAAAAGTGGACAAAATACAAAAACTTTAAAGTCTATTAGGTGAATATCTAGATCTGTTTTTAGTTATAGACCAAATTATTAAATATAATTAAATCGATAAAAATAACAAATTTCTGAAGAAAAGAAAACAGTGTCATATTATTCCTTTCACATCACAAGTCATGATTTTCTTATTGCTTAATAAGGAAAAGTGTCTTCAACTATCTTCTGTTCCTCATGGAAGTCAATCAATATTGAATACATTATAATTCCGCTGTTCAATACTCCACTCAGTTCAGTCAGAGCCTTCCAATATGAGATGGTACATCGAGTGCAATAGCTTAGAAGAAGCTTGCATAAAGATATTTCGCGTCAGTAGAATGTTCTGCATGTTTCCACTCAACGATGACTGCGAATTTTCGCCGAAATATTCTATTGCTTCAGTGATTGTCTTTTTCGGATTAAGCGTTCATTGCGTCATATGGATCTCTGAAGGAGCCACGGTCTCACTACTATTCGAATACATTTTTCATAAATATTTACACGTTTTTCGAAAATTATCGGCAACCGTTTTCTTCTTTTCGATTGTCACTAATCTCGTTTTAGAACGAAAAAAAATGAGATTAATATTAAATGATTTAAAAATAATTGACTCCGAACTGGCATTACTGAACAAGAGGCCAATAAAAGGCCTTAGCCCAATGAAATACATATTTAACATATTTATCAGTTTTTGCATCATATTTGTTCAATCAATGAGTGCTCCCGAAATATACTGGATGGCAGAACATACTGAAACTGTT
The DNA here is from genome assembly GCF_000696795.3 of Halyomorpha halys. NCBI lineage: Eukaryota > Metazoa > Arthropoda > Insecta > Hemiptera > Pentatomidae > Halyomorpha > Halyomorpha halys. The sequence continues at coordinate 46,432 of NW_027108725.1, read as the reverse complement.
TTCGCTGCTGTACTTATTAACCAAATTTCCGCATTCTGCGACCTATTTAATTATTCTTTCGAACAGATAAGTACTTCCCCATGTCTTGAAACGAACAATCACTACAGGCTACGTACAAGACTCTACAATATATTAGAAGATTGCGCTGAAAATTTGAATGATTCTTATGGATTCGGAATGTTCTTTATGATTACAACATTTTTCATTACACTACTTCATCAATTATATCAATATTTCGATAAGACTTTTAGAACACCACTTGAAATTTCGGATATGTTTTTGACAGTGGCTGGTTATCTTTGGTTAGTCTTTCAACTAATACTTGCATGTTGTGGCGTTACGTCAAAGGTGATTCAATATTTATTTTTATAAAAAAGAACACATACATAGAGGTCATTTCACGAAATTAAGTCATCGTAACTAACATGATTGTGTAATTTTAAATTCCTTTTTTTCACCACTTAAGTAGGAAGCGTATTATAAACGAAACCAATTTTCTATTTGTTAATTAAAATGTCAGTTTTCGACAGATATGTCCCGTTTTAAAACTCCCTGACTCCAAAAACGCATTTTAGGACATTATGTGTCTATGCCACAATTATGTCTTTAGTGGTTGGAGTGGTGTTCACTATTTATTGGATTGGGTATCTACTCGGGGGGAACCATATTGGGTATCCACTGCAACATGACCAAATAAATTTCTTTTCATTTCGTTTTGGAGCCTGAGTAGCCCTATTGATTATAAAGCATTTTGTCAGCTTTCCCATGAAATCCATTCACTTATGTTTTATTACTTTATTAAAATCTGAGTAAATTTGTACATCTCCCAGAACCTATATGTGATTATATTAACTGATTTTTGAGTGATGTTATTTACAAGGGTTTTTCCATCTGAAATTCATGATCCCATGGATACTTAAACGTTTGTATAATTTGTAATAAAACTTATTATAAAAAATGAAAACTTCTGGGACTACTAGAATTACTGGCTAATATAATTCTCTTTTTGACGAATATAATATAATCTATCAATCCAACAACTTTCAGAAGAAAAGAAAATACTATAAAGTTATTTTGTTGTCACACTTATCGCGATCCCCGTCTTACTTAATTAAGGAGAGTGCTGCTTTGTATTATGAACTGTCATTTACGCGAAACCGAAAACATTTCAATGGTCGATGTGGTATGATTCCACTGTTCAATACTCCGTTCAGTTCCGTCGAAGCCAGTCGATATGAGATGGTATAGCGAGTGCAATATCTTAGAAGCCAGTCGATATGAGATGGTATAGCGAGTGCAATATCTTAGAAG
>NW_027108725.1:41368-45071 GCF_000696795.3 Halyomorpha halys | reverse complement strand
GAAGCCAGTCGATATGAGATGGTATAGCGAGTGCAATATCTTAGAAGCCAGTCGATATGAGATGGTATAGCGAGTGCAATATCTTAGAAGAAGCCCGTAAAAATATATTTCATGTTATCAGGATGGTTTGCATGTTTCCACTAAGCGATGATTGCCGATTTGTGCAGAAACTCTCTAATGTTCCAGCGATTGTCTTTTTAGGGTTGAGTGTTCACAGCATCCATTGGATCTCTAGAGGAGAACTGGTCTCATACCAATTTAGAACTCTTTTCCATAAATATTTACACGTTTTTCGCAAATTATCGGCAACAACTTCCTTTTATTTTGACTGTCTCTTAACTTGTTTTTGAAAGAAAAAAATATGAGCTTAATGCTAAATGGTTTAAAGGTAATGGATTCTGAACTGCCATTACTGAACGAGAGGCCAAATAGATACTACGTCCAATGAAATATTTGTTTAACATATTGATCAGCATATGCATCCTATGTATTCAATCGCTAAGTAATATTCCTGCGTTCTGGATGGAAGAACATATTGAAACTGTCCTTGCTGTAGTATTCATTAACCAAATAACCGCTTTCTGTGAACTGTTTAATTACTCTTTTGAACAGATAAGTGCATTCCTGTTTTGAGAAGAACAAACACTACAGGTTACGTACACAACTTTACAATATAATAGAAGATTGTACTGAAATTTTGAACGATTCTTATGGAGTCGGAATATTCTTCATAATCACAGTATCTTCCATATCTGATACGGCATCAGTTATATCAATATTTTGATAAGATTTTTCGGACAACAATTGAAAATTCAAATCTTTTTTGACAGTGGCTGGTTATCTTTGGTTGGTCTTTCTTCTAATATTTGCATCTGCCGTGTAAGGAGCTTCGGGGGTTTTAGGTTCGACTAGGGGTTCCCCGTAAAGATATTATTTTCAAATTTATTCATATATTAATGTATTTATGTTATATATTTATATTATGTATTTATATTTCTGTACCTCGGAGGGATACAACACTATGTCCATTTTTTTCCATATTGACTTTATTACAGAGTTAAAATCAGCTTTTCTCATATTTCTTAGAGGAATAGAGCACTATGTCCAAAACCAGTTAGAACCGGATATAGCATGTTTTAAAACAACACCAAGTCCACTTTCATTTAGAGGGATAGAACACCATTGGTGTTTTATCCTTCTGAAGCATGTGAATTACTACTGGACATAGTGTTGTATCCCTCCGAGGTACAGATTTATTTGTTTTATGTATCTCTATCAGTTCCTGATGGGAACCGACTGAAAAAGTATGCGCTATATTTAATTCAAATACTAGAGACCACAGACCCCCTCGCAATGGTATGCTAGATATGAATATCTATAATTAATCATTGAAGTTCTTTTCCAACGGTATCGTGTTCACCAATTTACTATCCTATTATATATGAGGTGCATGCAGGGATTATTAATTATAAAGTAAAGTCTTTGTTACATATTTTATATTTACAATTATATATACATTAGTAAGAATAATATTATGAGAGCATGGTATACTTGTTTCCTTATACTTTAATTATTATATTATGAATTGAGAAGTACCAGTTGGGATCCTTTATATTTATACGGACTCTAAGTTAGTAATTGCTATTCAAATTACAATAGAAAAAGTATTACTTGTTTTAATACGCTTAAAGCTAAGCTTGGCTGTAGTAGCTGAGCGGAGTTATTCCTTGAGTTATTCCCCCCTTGACGCGGCCGCTGCTGAATCCCTGCGAGGGGTAACTTCCTCCTCTGGCCTCCAACTGGTCAGCCACTCTCTCTTCCTCTAGACTCTCCTCTTCCAGAGCTGCCCTCTTCCCAGACTCTCTTCAAGTATCCTTCTCTCCCAGACTGTGTTCAAGTCACCATCTCTCCCAGACTGTGTCCAACTCTGTTCATCATGCCCTTTTTGCTTTTTTTCTTCCCTCTCCTTCTGACTCCTCCTTCTTTTGATTTCTTGTCTTCCGATTGGTTTTTCTATGTTCAGAGGGGGTGGAAAGTCCAATGACTTTCGGCGAAAGTCGGTCTTTTTCCTACGTTTCATGTTAAAATTAAGGCGGCTTTCTCTTTTTTACTGGGCTCGCTGTATTTTCCCCGAGGTGTTTAAAGTGGCCACGTGTCAGATAAGGGGTGTTTAGTTGTTAACCTCTGCCTACACGGTCAACCGTTTCCCGGAGTTGCATACCCTCTGTTATATATATATCTCCGTACATTACTTCAAATGTTTTGCTGATCGGGTTTCTGCCTAGGCCCGGCGGTTCCTTTCCTATGCCGAAAAAAGAAATTACTTCAAGTTAAAAAAGTCTAGCTGGTGCCTCTCATACATATCACATGTTGTGGCGTTGGATCAAAAGTTATTCCATATTTATTTTTATATATTTCACATTTATTTCATATATATTTAAATATGCAGATATTTTCTTCAAGGAGGGAGAGTTACTGGGGGGGACCGGAGAAACAATGGACCAAATCCCCCTGAAACAAGATAAAATTACTTACGTAACAGAAAGGAGGTATCCACATGCGCTCAGACAGCATATTCGGGAAGAGTTAGATAATCTAAAAAAACAGGGTATCATCGTAGACAGTACCTTCCCATACAACAGCCCCCTATGGGCAGTGCGGAAGAAGGGCACACCGGGAGACAAGGGAGAAAAATATAGGGTAGTAATTGATTACCGGGGCCTTAATGAGAACACGGTAGACGAGAGATACCCGATACCGCGACTAGAAGATATCTTGAATAGACTGGGACTCCCAACACCACCTCGGCCGCTCTTTCTCGAATCTGATGTGCCATTGCCACTTTGCTAAAGAGGTCAATTACCGTAACCCACTTGTAGCCCCTCCAGGTGAAAGTACCTATTTGCAATTCTACTAACGGTGAGTTCGCCGTCGGTGTCTCCTCTTGTGTCGCCTTGGGTGGGTGTCGGTGGTATTTGGTGCTGAGGCACACCTCACAGTAGCCGATTATCTCCTGAATCGTTTTCCGCATATTCCACCAGAAATATTTCCGTCGCAGGGCTTGGTAGGTCTCATTCAAGCCTCGGTGATTGGTCTTCCCTTGGTGGTATGCCAAGGGACCTCCCTCTGTTGATCTTTGTCCTGAACGGTTTCCACCATTATTAGGCAACGAACGAACTTTCGATCCATTCCGATTTTCTCCAATCTCCAGAGGCGTTTTATCTTCTCCCAAACCACTCCATTCCCGACGTATAGATGGTATGTTCGCCCCGGTTTGGATGCATCTTTCAGCGCCCGGCAGATCTCATCATTCCTCACACCCGGTGCCGACCAAATAGTGGTGATCGAGGTCTTTTTTCAGTCCGAAGGGCATCCTCGTAAATTCATAATGCCCCCTTTCGAATGTAAAAGCTGTCTTGTGCTGATCTTCCGGGTGCATCTTGATTTGGTGGTAGCCGGCCTTCAGATCTAAAGTACTAAAGATGGTTGCCCCACCCAGTCTATCAAAGATATCTTCTAGTCGCGGTATCGGGTATCTGAGGGTGGAGAGCGACCGGTGGCGTACGCTAGCAGGCGGTTAACAGATGCTGAGACAAGGTACAGCGCACTTGAGCGAGAACTGTTAGGTATTGTGTGGGCGGTAGAACATTTTCGCCCCCTTTGTTTTCGGGAGGAAATTCCGGGTACATACAGATCACAGACC
>NW_027108725.1:41071-41318 GCF_000696795.3 Halyomorpha halys | reverse complement strand
CTTCATTTTCTGTCTCCGAGGTTTCGGACAATTCTGTGGCTTCACTCGCGGATCCATTCGTCCTTCGCGAGATTTTCCTCCTCCGTAATCTCTTTGCGTTTATCTCCATTGGTTCAGACTGACTCTGCTCTTTCCGCCGATACATGTAGGGACACTATCGGGCAATATGTCCCTCTTCCCCACATTCAAAACATCTCGTGCGCGAGCAATGCGCCACTAGATGCCCAACCCTCCCGCAACCATGACA
>NW_027108725.1:34014-34937 GCF_000696795.3 Halyomorpha halys | reverse complement strand
GCGCTTGTCTCTATCAGATCTTGAGCACATTCCACTAACGAGCGTTCTTTTGGCATTCCTTCCTTCTTCCCCAGTTCTTTTGCCAATTGAATCTTCAGTACCATGGATAGGAATTGCATCCGACCCTGTACTTCGGTTGTCTCCATCATCTCGCTGAGTTTATCAGCGATTCTGTTATATCGTGCCAGGAGTTCTGCGGCATACTGCCCACTAGACTGTCTTGTTTTTTTCGTTTCTCTTATCATCATGAATATATCCTCCTCTGGGGTCCACCGTCCTCCTCCGAATGCCTTCTTTTTAGTCTTTCTTTTATGACCTTCCAGGGGGTCTCTTCATCTGCCTGAATCTGATTTAGGATACTTCTTTTTACTCGGCAGACTACCGCTGCTTTTAGTGCTTTTGCATCTTCGTCATCCAGTAGATTCTCCGATTTCTTAGCTTCTCTTCGCCCCATTAGACGATCGCCCCCTTTTAAAAATGATTTAATTCTCCGGTCTCTCCGGTGAATTTTTCTAGGTCCGACACTGCCTTCCTTGGGTCCTGGGGGGTTGCCGTACGGACCTTAATCCATTCAAGCGTCGTGGCATGATATTGCTCTAAAGAGACTTCTGGTAGTGGCTGAATCTGCACCGGAGGTGGGTTACCTGCTGCTAAAGTTTGGTTGACTGCAGCTTGAGGTTGGTTATTTTGGTTCATATTCTCCAGGTTTAGAACTGCTCTTCTCACTATTCCGTTACTGGTCATAAGTCAAAGAGAAGAATGAAAGAAAATAAAAATTCTTTTAGACTGAAAATTATTCCGGTATCTAAAGTTTCCGGGTTGCGGCATCAGTTATCTTTTACTGAAGTAAGAAACTAAAAATAATAAGAGAGAGAGGAGTGCGAAATGAAACGCTTGAAGTGCTCTCAAAGACTAATCTATTT
>NW_027108725.1:30648-33369 GCF_000696795.3 Halyomorpha halys | reverse complement strand
AATTTATAAAAACAATTTTTTGTACTATGATGCAGTTATGACACACCTTTGAGTGGAAAACACGTGCTTCTGCCGCGCGTTATAAAATGTTTGGACACCTTTCATGTAGATATTGTTAAAAAAAAAATAATAATAATTAAATGTACAATTTTTAGGTACACATTTTAGCATCCAAAATTTTCATTCGAGTGTTACTAATCAACAATTATCAAAAATGATAGTTATATTAGTTCCAAATATCATGGTAACAATAAGGAGATTATCTTGGGATATATTCAGACTTTGTATTGTGGTGATCAATACGTTACGTGATATGGATCATTCTGTACACATCAACATTTTGTGATATCCGTTGATCGAGAAACAATAATATTGAGATTTGTAGCGTTATTAGTTTATTAGTGTATGGTGTGCATGTATGTGAACAGTCAGGATCAGAAACGAAAATTTCAAAGAAACTCAAATAAGGTATTTAAGTTAGATATGGAATAGGATGTCACAGCAACTTTTTCCCTAAAACCACTGTATGGCGATTATGCACTTTTTCTTTTTCCTAAGGATTTTGAATAAACTCGTCATTTGAATGAACAATGAAGCCATATTAGCTCAGTATTAAATCCAGATTTTTGATAAAAGTTGGCTCTGTAAAGCACTCTTATTTTATCTATTTCAAATGACAAACCATTTATCATTGTTAGTAGCAATAAATAATGGATAAATGTGAAATATAAAGGAATTTTATTATTAACTAAAGGAGAAAATAAATGTTTATAAATTAAAAATAAACTATAGACATAATGTTCAGTTGAACAATAAAATATAATGGAAGATGGTTTTTGTTTTGACTGGCGTCAAAATAGCCCTTCTGAAGCCCTGCAACGTGGGGCGAAACCTTGGCTCAATAAAATAGTATATTCTACTATTTGAGTTTTTTTTTTACCGCACCCTGACCTTATTCCTTTCAAATAAAATATAATACAGTTTTTTTACCCAAAAAATAAAATGAAATATATTAGAAGGAAGTTTTTTCATCGTGAATTATAAAGCTTAATATTTCAACTCAACGTAGAGAGGAAGTTAGTGTGAGATGGTTTCTATTGTGACCGAATGCCTTGAAGATCATTTTTGACTACGTTTTTTATTAGAAATAATCAGTGTGACCTATACCAAATATAATATAAATGCACCATCACAAGTTCTCTAAAGGATCTATCTACTTTTCCACTCTAGGACAAGTTTGGAAGTTTGGATGTGATTTCTAATCACAAGCACCACTCCATACTCTGAGAGCCGCTTGCGAACATGAACCGATTTCGATGTTCTGAGAACAGTTTAAAGATATTCACCAATCATCCTTTTTTTTTAAAATATACTTGATACTTTGAAATGCGGAAATATTGAGAAAAAAAAATTTGTAATTCAATTCATTGAATTGTATAAAACAAATCCGGTATTAAAATATGTAGAATCTAAACAATATAAAAATCAAAAATATAAATATATGATGTAAATTATATTGACAATATAGTATATAAAACTTCAAACGCTATCCCTGAAAACCGAGATAGTTTGTAAGCGTTAATGAACTTGGCGTTTTGAGCCCAAACAAATAATATTTCAAAACACGAAAGTTTACGATAATAAGGTTTCATAGCCCATCCTATTTCTTGAAAATACTAATCTCAGGTATCATTAGGAGTGGATTTATAAGGTTTTAAAATTAAATTACCACCTGGGGCCAGGCTCTAAAGGCTTGGTGGATGAGGGAGGGAAGGGAGGGAGGCGGACGTAAAAAATGGTTCTTCTCATTAGAAGGTTGAAGGGCTCCATGGATTGTTCATTAGGTAGATTGCTCTCGGCCAACCACAACATTTTTTTATATTCCCTGATATCTACGGGAAGGGGACTTGCTAAAAATAAAGTAAATATACCTAGAGCTCTTGATAATTGTTTGGAGAACGACTGACCTTTCGATTTAGCAACTGACATGCGGAATGTCATCCAGGACTGACCACGATGTGCAACCTGCAGCTTTCCCTCAGCCTTTATGCCAATGCCTTAGACTTTTTTTTCTGAAACACTGCACTAGTCTTCAAATTGCTAATAATGATTCCGGGATCGTGTAGTGCCTTGGATCTTTAAATTACCAAAATACAGAGAAAAAAAAAACATTTAAAGTCATAGTTTCTTACAAGATATTTGGAAAAAAAAATTAAATGAGCAGAAAAAATAAACATTAATACGGCAGTGCTACTGAAAAATAATGGCTACAATAATAAATAGAGGTAGTATAAAAAATCTGACATCGCTTAAATTTCAAGTACTAGTCTACATTGAGTAGAAATAAATTTTGTATAAGAGCTATTCTGGAAATGCGGGCAATTTAGACAAAGTTAATTTTATCAAAACTTAAGTCGATTAAATTTAAAATAAAAATACCAGTGTACTTAGTCATAAACAGAGCATGGTACAACTTGGACCATATTTAGGTGTTGTCTCTACTCATGACACAGAGGTGCAATTTGAACCATGTTTAGATTCAATTTTTAGATTCTTTATATTGAATATAGATATATTGAAACGAGAAATCTCATATGTCGAAGGACAATATTTCTTTATCCTCTTAGCCAATTCAATATTATTAAATTGTGTGCTATAATGAACCTAAATAAGGTCATGAAAACATTTTTTTTTGGGTGGAAAATACATATATTCATATGT
>NW_027108725.1:20358-20728 GCF_000696795.3 Halyomorpha halys | reverse complement strand
AGGGTGATAATAATAAGAGAACATATTGTTGTGACTATTGAGAGTATTAGAGAACCCAAAAAGCGCAGGACTGTTCATATTGAACAACTTAAAGTGCCACTTACCGAAACACCTACGCAAAAGTAATCCGGAGTGTCCTCATCTCAACGAGTCTGTTGTGTTATCTTTTCTTAAGTGGTAATTATTTTTTTTTAATTTATCTTCGATTATGGCGATGTACTGATAAATTCCGTTTTTATTTTAATTGTATAAATTAATGATTTTATTTTTATTTCGCTTTACTTTTAGTTTGTAATAAGCGATTATGAGGAGTGTCTATCTTTTGCTTTCTTTATTGTATATACTTTATTGTAAATAGTTATTTTTGTTG
>NW_027108725.1:12025-20098 GCF_000696795.3 Halyomorpha halys | reverse complement strand
TATATATAACTTACGAGCACTTGGACTGAAAAGGTTGAAGAAAAAGAGAAAGAGGGAACAGAATTAAACCGTTTGCTTACCAGAAAGATACTGGTTTATTATCTCTGTGATGCTAAAGACATTATTGAGGTTTATTTACATCCCCATGGGGAGTTAGGATTAGTGTTGTATACAGGACTTGTCCAACCATAACTCCCCCTAGCAGTTTATGAACATACCTCATAAACTCTAAAAAGATAACCACAACAAAATACAAAAAAAAACTAAAGACAAACTAACCTATTCACAAAAACCGATAACAAAAAATAATACACTTTTCATTCCCTAAAATTAACACTTGAACTATTTCAAAACTAATAAAACTTATCACTCCGTTCTTCTTACCATAAAACTTAGAAACACTTGCGATAAAACTTTTGTATGCAAAAAAAAAAAAAAAAAACTTTTACATAGATGCGAAAATTCCAGATCCTATTGATTATTCATTATGGGGAACTTGAGTTGTTCTATGTGGACCGTCCTTCGTTTTTTTGGTTCTTTAATACTCTCTATTGTTACTATATTATGCTCTCTAATTGTAATCACCCTGAATGGCCACTCATACTATTGTGGCTCCTTACCCCTGTTAGAGCTCACTCTACGGTAAACCACTGTCCCTATACCAATTTCCCCAACAATGTCACGTATACCCTCGTTATGTCGCGCCACGTGTTTGGCTTTCCTCTTTTTCGATTCTATCTCTCACCTTGTCCCACGTTTTTTTCAGCTCCATCCCGTTACCGACGATCTCCTCTCCGTCGATCACCGTGTTTATATAATCGCGTTTGCGCCCTCTAAGTCCGAACAGAATTTCGAATGGAGCGAATCCCGTTACCGTATGCACGGAGTGGTTATAGGCAGCTATAGCTCTTATCATAGCCTCGGCTGGTTTCAGGCCCTTATCTAGCTGGTACACGCGCAAGTGATCGCTTAACGTACCGTGGAGCCTCTCTATGCCTCCCCCCCTGCTCTTAGGGTGTCCTGGGGTGTTTAGATGCCACCTAACCTCCAAAGCGTTCATTTCTTCTATGACGTTGGCGTTATCGAACTCCCGTCCCGCATCAGACGATATCCTTTCCGGTATTCCATAGAACTGGAACCATAAACGCAGCGCTCGCAACCGCCTCGGGCGATCTTTCTCGACTCTGATGTGCCATGGCCACTTTGCTAAACAGGTCAATCACTGTAACCCACTTGTAGCCACTCCAGATGAAAGTGTCAATTTGTAATTCTACTAACGGTGTGTTCGCCGTCGGTGTCTCCTCTTGTGTCGCCTTGGGTGGGTGTCGGTCGTATTTGGTGCTGAGGCACACCTCACAGTTCCCTATTATCTCCTGAATTGTTTTCCGCATATTCCTCCAGAAATATTTCCGTCACAGGGCTTGGTAGGTCTCATTCAAGCCTCGGTGATTGGTCTTCCCCTGGCGTCCATTCTCGCAACAACTGTCTCACCTCTCCTGACTTCTGTTGTTGTTCCTCGTATATTGCATTTACGGTGATCGCGCGGGATAACCAGTCAGCGACTACATTTTCTTTTCCTGGTTTGTACTGGATTACGATGTTGTACTGGTTGAGCAGTTCCTTCCATCTGGTGACCCTTGCTGAGGACTCTTTAATCTTCCCAACCCATTGAAGCGGTCTGCTATCTGTATGTACCCGGAATATCCTCCCGAAAACATAGGGGCGAAAATGTTCTACCGCCACCACAATACGTAACAGTTCTCGCTTAAGTGCGCTGTACCTTGTCTCATTATCTGTTAACCGTCTGCTAGCCTACGCCACCGGTCGCTCTTCCCCCACGAAATCCTGCGACAGTACCGCCCCCCAACGCGTACTCACTTTGATCACGCGTCCGTGGTGATGATAAATGTACGTTCAAAGTCCGGGAATGCCAATACCGGTTCCTTCTGAAGCGCCTCCATGTATTTTCTAATGTTTTCCACCATATCGGGCGTCACCTGCACCCTATTTCCCTTTTTCAGAAAGTTGTTGATGGGTACCAGATACCTGGCCATCGCCAGTACGAATCGTCTATAGCAATTCAGAGCGCCAAACAATCTTCTGATTCCCTTAACATCCGTTGGAATCGCCATTTTCCTGATCGCTTCTACCTTATTACTCCCTGTTCCGAAATTGTGTGTCTTAAAAATTTATCTGGTTTCTGCCCAATATTGATCTTTCGCTCGATAACTTTAACCCAATTTTCGGGACCTGTTCGAACACCTTGCGCAAGACCTTCATTATGGAGTCGATAAAATTCATCGTCCAGCTGACAAAATCCGCTCCAAGAATCTCTCTCATCTTTTCTGTGGTCAGATTAAACTGTCCTGCGTGGCTGTGTACTGTCCGTTAGACTGCCCGTGCTTTCTCCTCTCCTGCAGCATGTAGAAAATGTCTTCCTCCGGGGACCATCTGCCTCCTCCATAGGCCTTCTTTAATCTTTCCTTCACTACTGGCCATGATGTTTCCTCGTCAGCCTGAATATGGTTCAAAACACCTCGCTTGATCCGGCATATGAGTGCTGCCTTGAGGGAAATCGCGTCATTGTTGTCCAGCAACTCCTCTGAGACCTTGGGTGCCAACCTGTCCATGATGCGATCTCCACCTTTAATAAAGTGATTTAACTCACCGATTTCGCCTGAGAACCGCTCCAAGTCCGAGGTGACTTTTCTAATATCCTTAGAGGTTACTGCTCTCTCTTTCATTTTAGCCAACATATTGGCGTGAGCAGCCGCGAGAGTGGTCTCTGGTAGCGGGGGTAGCGCTGGAACCGCCGCCGGGACTGCCGGGGCCGCAGGAACTCCAGGAGCCGGTTGCGCCACCGGGATCTGTAGAACTGGCTGCCTCAATGCGGGCTGTTGTTGTGCTTGACCATCACCATTAACCATCTTGGTCAGTAAAAAAAATGACAATTTAATCGAAGTAAAAATAAGAAAGCCGGAGGAAAAAAGGAAAAAAAAATCCCGGGTGAGAGAACAGTTAAAAAATATATATTCAATCGGTGAAGTTTTTATTAAAATTATTTAGATTAAAAAAAATTAAGATTTAGAAGAAGAAAAAAAAATATTCATTCAGTGAAAAATATTCAATCAGTATCCGGGTCTCGGCACCACTTACGAGCACTTGGACTGAAAGGCTTGAAGAAAAAGGAAAAGAGGGAATAGAATTAAAGTGTACGCTTACTAGAAAGATACTGGTTTATTATCTCTGTGATGCTATAGACATTATTGAGGTTTATTTACATGAGGAGTTAGGATTAGTGTTGTATACAGGCCTTGTCCAACCATAACTTATATATATAGCCTGATATTCACGTGGAATTTTCTCAACGATATGAACCGTCAATACCCCTTTTTCGATCTACCATTTCCTTAAATCTATGTCCGTCTATCCTTCTACTCTTCAGCCCCCTCCCCCCAGGGTGATTAATTGACAATGAAATATCTGGATATCGATCTGGAGTTTCCTCTCACCTCCTCTCAGTTTCCTCAGCGCCTCCCGACACAGAATGGTGTGGAAGCGCCCCGTGTCCACCAGGGATATCACGCCGATCACCTTGATGATAGGCAGACCGCTATTCTCTCCTTTGATATTGAAAATCTCTGATGTGCGGTCGCCCCTCTCCTAGCACTCCTGATTACTATTTTTGATCACTGATTGACTGGTGGCGGTTGTTTCCCCAGCGATCCCAAAGGACAAAGCCTCATAATACAGATTTCTAGTCTCGGATCGAAAAAGGTCAAATCCCAAGATAGATTCATCTTCCAAAATTTTTGCTAAAGATTTTGCTTCTTTAAGACACCCCTGAAATTTATCTTAAGTGCTATTTAACCTAGATAATCGAGCTTTAAATAAATTTATTTGTTCAGGATTTTCTTAGCAGGAAAACCCAACTTTCCTAGTATCTTTTATGTCCTGAGCTAAATCCTCTAACTCATTTTCAAGCTCAGACAACTGAATTTTATTTGTATCCGTTTTGAGCTCCATTACTTACCTTAAAACAACTATTAAAATGAACAATAATGAACTAAATTATAATGAACCAAATTTCAAAAAAATGTCTATATTCCTGGCCGTAGGACCAACATTATAAACACATTTACCAATAAATGTTCAATCCAAGGCCCGGAGGACCAAAATTATGTTAAAGCCACCTCAAATCGACTGTGTCTTTTTGTTGGAAGGATTTAAAAAGAACAAACAACTAGCTGGTTCGGATTAAACATTTATTTGGTCAATTTAAACATTTTAAAAACTAAAACTAAAATAAACAAAAGATGACTAATAATGAATACAAGTAAAAATAAAAAGGTCTCACAGATAAAAATAGTTAGATAAATTATGAAAACGAAAAAAAAATAATTTACAAAAAATCCAAAACAAATAAATATACCATATATAAAACAAATACTAGTCGACGCAAGTTGCTATGCTGTCTAAGCGTATGTGGATACCTCCTCTCTTTTAGGTAAGTAACTTTATCTTGTTTGAGGGGGATTTGGTGCTTTGTTTGTCCGGTCGCCCCCAGTAACTATCCCTCCTTGAAGAAAATATCTGTATATTTTTCGGATACTATTTGTAATACCAGCTGAATTATATCCATCTCCTTTTATTATTACATTAAGCTTAAAAATTTCATCAATTTCATATTATTTTGCTTTCTTATAGGGCCTAAACAATTTATGTGCCCGATATCCAAAATTACAATATCATGTATTTAAAATGCCTTGTTTGAAAAAAAAATCTGTTAGCATTATCTTTGAATTATAGTTACATATATACCATAAGAGATGATTTCGGTTGCATATTAACATATTAACTAATTATGGTAATATATAAAACATATCGGCTAATTATGGATAGATATACAACATATAAGCTAATAATGGGTACATATATAACATAGGAGCTAATTATAGTTGTATACATACCATAGCAGCTAATTTTAGTTACATATATAAAATAGCAGCTAATTATGGCCACAAGTATAACATCAGCTAATTTATAATGTCGATATAACTTAATCCATCATTTTATTGTCAAGAAATATTTGTTATCACCATCTTAATCAGAAGAAAGAGTTGAGAAATTAAAAAAGGTATGGTCGACTATCGGTAAAAATGTATTAATTTTTTTTCAGTTCTAGATTCCCTTTCGTTTAGCTTTGAAAAAAACGTATTTGTTGCTTATTTGAACCATTGGACTATTAGTTAATTAACTTGTTGACTGGGTATGACAAAATATTTCGTAATACACAAACTACTACTGCAATGATCATGACATTTTTCGTCATGAAAATTTACCGTAATATTTTGAACGCATTGAGTTTTTTGTAGTTGTTATCTACGAATCCTAGCGTCTTTATATACGGGCATATCGTTTAGGTTTTGGGAATGTGTCACGTTATTCCCCGGTTATTACACTTTACTCTGGGCAATTCAGGCCTTCTTAGCAGTTTCATGCTGCGCATAATTAAAAAGCTCCAAACATAACCAATAGTATTGATCTCACAAAAGTATATACGTTTTATATTTTCTACAGTAATTTAAATTAGCTAATATTTTTAACCCAATTTATAACTTTTGGCTGTAATAATTGCTGAGCATTACATTTAAATTGAATGAGTTAGACAATACGCCGCCAGTAAATATTTTAAAACCACTAGACCTATTGTGTAAAAACAGTTATAGTAACGAGATGCTTGCACATTTCATACAATCTATTTTTTTTCTCCATTTTGCCTGTATTTCCTGTTTTATAAATACATAATAGACAATTTTCGTAACATAAATTATCGGTGACAGAGCATTATTTATTACGTAAAATTCATTGAACAGGAAATTCATATAAAATCAATAAAATATAGGTTATATTCAAAATATGCTAATCACACAAGATAACTGACTATTGGTCTTGAAGAGTGCATAGCCCATCTCTTTTAGTTATCGCATTATGACATTATTAACTACAGTCACTATTACGTAAAGTAATTAAATTAAATATCAATATCAATGAAACTCATATCAGTAAGGACTTCTTATAATTACGAAAACATTAGACTTTAACTAGGTAAAAAAACTTGATCAACCGTCTCTAGTCATTATTTATTCAATTTTTTTTTTGTGACCTTGCTCTTTATAAGAGTGTATTTACATCTTCAAAATACAAAAACAAAAAAACAATGAATTATGTAAAAATAAATTTACAAGATCAACATTTAACCCCTATCAGGCAATTCCCAATTAAAATAAGACCTAAGATATTAAAAACCATTTTATTCAACAATGATTATATTGAAAATTTGAAATTATCTTCCAACACTTTTTAAATAAAAGAAGACAATGCTGTATATTATAAAAAGGTATACAAGTGTTTCCTATATTTGAATATTAATCCAATAACATTATTAGATAAAATTACAAATAAGTTTATTATAGACATTATATCTACATTTATTTTCATTATTGGAAACCTTTACGAATTTATTTTAATATTGTTAATTGTTATTATAAATCATTAATTTATATAATGTAAGTCGAAAAACTTGGTAATTAATACAATTTAACTCTAAAAAGTGAATGAAACTAGCTGAAGAACTTGATGTGTGGTTCCAGGTCTGCAATGAGCTGAAATGTTCCCGGTGCGAATTCCAGGGGGCGTGCTCCCCGGCGCAGTGCGGGCCCAGCAACAGCAGGCCAAGGATGAGAGCGAGAAGCAGAAATGCCAGGTCCGGCTGGAGGTTAAACCCTTCACCCGGATGTCCGTCAACAAGCAAGAGACCCGATCACAGATGGTTAAAGAGTACGGCTTTCAGCCCAAGAGGAAAGCTTCAGTGGAAGATGGCTCTGTCCTACCTAACAAGTTCGAACCATTTCCCAGGTCTCTCTACGGCAAACCACTCGAGGAGATTGACAATTTCATATATGACGAGGTAAGTGGCTATATGAGTTCTTGTCTACCACCTTATTTATAAACAGGGCCAGCAAACTTTGTTTATTTTAATAGCAAATATTTATGTGAGAAATATTTATTGAATAGGCAATATATTTAATAACATTTTTTAATAAACAAAACACAATAAATGATAAAATTTACTATAAACCAAGTTTATTTTAAAAATTATTTGTTCACACTAGGAATTTTTTTTTAATGTTCGAAAGTTACACTTTTCTTATTGTCGTTATATACTACCAGAAGTTTCTACCCAAATTACGTAAATTAATCAAAATATATATAAATTTTGAAATTTTTGAATAGCTTAAAGTGTTTAATTCTTTAAAATCCTAACTTGCTTCTTCCTTTTCCTTGTTAAGGTTCTCATGCAGCTAGTTTATGATCCGTTGTGAAATCGATTAGATGATTTTTAGATTTGGTATCTTAAAATTTTCGGTCATAAATTTCTCAGGAACATCCCCCCGAATACCCGAAACGGTATGGAAGTATCAGATTCAAACTACTTGTGAGAACATGGTTTTTTATCTGAGTTGCCAATCATCTTTTTATTTTTTTAAATCAAAATTTTTATTGGAAAGGTCTTTTTATTTTGTTATTTGATCAGTTGTTAGTTTAACTGATGACCACGCTTACATTTTCATCGAAACAATTTGGTGTGTGTAATCAATATATTAAAGATTTTTAGAACAATATGATGCAGCTAACAACCAGCCCAGTCACGATTGGTTGATCAAGATTTTGATAGGAAAAGAGAACTTTGTTTACAACGGAATGAATCATTTCATCATTCATATCTCTTTTTATCTGTTGGCCTAGATTTCAATTAATAATGGGTCCAAAAATAAAGTTGTGCATCCCTTTTTTTTTAGAATAGAATTATATTTGCAATTAAGGATAAAAAAAAGTTTTATATAGATTTTCAATAAGCGATTTTCGGTTATTGTAATTTTGTATACATTTAAACTCATTTAAGACAATTGGCAGTATATCTTTTATAACAAACTTATGAACTAGGGCTACAATTGAAACAATTCAGATCGATTGGAGTACGAAGTGGACAAGGTAAATTATATATATATA
>NW_027108725.1:2965-11975 GCF_000696795.3 Halyomorpha halys | reverse complement strand
GCATGTTAGCAAATTCTATCTAAATTTCTTAATGCGAAGATTACAAATATTTATATTCAGCAACTAAATTTAAATTCAATAAAATATGTGTGTGTATATATATGTTGTTTTTTAAATTTAATACGACTCCCCTTTAATTTATTTTACACGAAACTTCAGAAGTGCTCAGCACCATCTTAACTGCACATAACGGTATACAAATACAAGTACAACCGTAACGTCGCAAAAAAATTAGAACCGTTTTAATAATATATTTGAGAAAAAAAAAATTCACACATACTGGCACAAAGTATAAAATACATTGATTTGGGTTTCCAGAGCGAAAATTTAGTTTTCCAACAGCTCTAGTTACGTTGGATTTAGATAACATTATCGGAAGTTATGAATTTATTTATTTATTTGGTGAACGCAGGACATTAGCGGAAAAAAAAATTAAAAATTTGTAATTATTGATTTATATAAAAATTCACATTTGAGGTTTTCAAAAGTCATTAAAAACGAATATGACTTTTTTTTTTTCAAAGCAAGTTTTGTTTGACTTATTTTACCAGCCACTTTTGAGTTTTGTAATTCTTTTTACACACTCAACTCATTTAACATGGCTTATAACCTTTTCTTTTTATTCTACATCAAGAAAAACAAATCGATTGTTTTATAATACGCAATGAATAATTGAAGAGGAAAGATGGCACAGAATAATATAAAAATAGTTTTAATTATTTATTATGGTAACTTACGTCAGAATTTCCTGTAATCAATTTTTATTATCCGTTGTAAATTCTGTTTAAATGCGCTGTGAATATTTTAATGAAGTTGTTGTGAAAAAAAACTTGTTAGGAAATATTTTATTATTTTAATGTTGTTTAATTTTTAAAAAAATTAATACTTTATAGATTTAAAAAAAAATATATTTATTGAAATTTACAACGGTATATTATAATATATTTAGTAAATTTGATCTGATTTACAATGGAGTGAAACTGGCGTGTACAGGACTATACATTGGTAGCACTCTAATGACGTTTTTACACTAGCAGGTCTCGTGGCCATCTTCTTTTTAAGCGCATCAGAGGATTGTCGTGAATGGAAGAGTATGCAAGGTTAAAAACTAGTGGGTTTGGGTCCTTAGGGAGTTAATAATAAGTGAATGATATTTGGTTCGGGCTAGATCGGTTACATAGGGAACATTAAGGTCTTTATGTATGAGTTTATTAGTGACAAAGTAAGGAGCATTGAGCATTTTACGAAAGATTCTAGATTGTAGGGATTGGATGCGAGAGGAATTCGAAGCTTTAGAGGAGCCCCAATACTCAACTCTATTTGACCAGATTGGCCTTATTACAATCATGTAGATAAGTCTTTTGTAATGAGTTGGAAGTTTAAACCGTTTGGCAGGTAAGTGCTTTAATAGTCGAAATCAACTTGCAGTCTTGTGTGAGGATTATAGTCGTTTCTCCAAATGTAGTCCAGGTTGCGGATCTGTTCGAAAGGGGTAAGATTAACAATATTAAAGGAGACTGTAGGGCAGTCAGTAGGTTTGCAACGAAGGGTAAAGGTGATTTGGTGGAATTTATTTTAACCATCCAATCACGACTTGAAGAATGGGAGCGGAAAGTTTGGGATGCAATTAAATGGTTATTATTTACCATACGTCATCGGCATAACGTAGAGGATAGGACCGAAGATACTACAATGAGAAACACCAGCAGACTGAGAATAGAAGGATGAATAGGAACCATTGTGGTTTACTTGGAATAATCTATCGATGAGAATGGAACGGGTGATGAGGAAGTATGTAGGAGGTAGGGATTTACGGAGTTTATAAAGCAGTCCTCGGTGCCAGAGTTCTGCTTAAATACATTCAAGGTGAATTGGGTTAAGAATATCAGGATGTGGAATAAAGGTTTTGTCCGAATGTTTGTGATTTTTCTTCATCAGTTCTGGTCCAGGTTTGGGGTTTGGTGAGAAGTGAGTGATTGAAATCTTTCATATTCAGCCGTTTTTAAGTGCTCCTCCATAATGGTTTGTCAGTAGTTGTAAGATTTTAAGAAAAGTTAATTAAATATTAAATATCTACTTTTAGTTTGTTTGTTTGTTGGATATCTGGTTCTATACCACTTTGATCTTGCCCTGCGTTTTTCGCTCAATAAGGTACGAATATGCCGTAGCAGGTTATTTTTTTTTATTGTTAGTGATTCGATTCTGTTATGATTGTAATCAATGAGGGAGCGGAGGGATTAGATACGAGACTTGAATGTAAAAAAAGCTGCACGAACTGGACTATGATCTGATGATAGGTCGTCCAGGGATTGAACAGTGGTTTGAGAGGGACAAATCTGGGAGGTGATAAATATGTCAAGGATATCAGGACGTTTTTGAGGGATGTAGGCCAATAAGTCCGATTTTTGGGACAGAGAATGGAATAGGTGTAGGAGGTGGAAACACGGGATAGGATGCTACCACGGGAGTTGGATGTGTGGCATTCCCATCGTTGGTACTTAGCGTTATAGTCTCCACCAGCAATTAACAGCGGTCCGAGGGTTTGGAATAAGGAATCAAGGAGGTTGTAAGAAAGGTTATTACC
This sequence comes from Halyomorpha halys, assembly GCF_000696795.3. NCBI lineage: Eukaryota > Metazoa > Arthropoda > Insecta > Hemiptera > Pentatomidae > Halyomorpha > Halyomorpha halys. The sequence continues at coordinate 9,391 of NW_027108725.1, read as the reverse complement.
AGGAGGACAGTATACAGCTGAAAAAGTAACATGTAAAGAGCGAGTTGAAATGATAACCGAAGTTGATTGGATAGCATCAGTTAGATTGGGAGGAATAAGGGGATGGGATAAGGATTTGTGGATAAGGATGTAAGAACTAGCATGTGAAGTGTTGTCTGGGTGGCCTGATCTATAAGTGGTGTAGTAACGTATGTAAAAGTGTATCCTTTGTGTGAAATGAGTTTCAGTCAGTAGGAATAAGTCGAGTTCGTCACGGTCTTTTTGTAGGCCATTAGCATTCCTTAACACGACAGCTAGGGGCTTTGTGCTAATCGTGGGAAAGTAAGCGGGATTTAGGATAAAATTCTTGTGAGAAGGTTAATGAGGAGGTTTGATAGTCTCTTGAAAATCTTTCAGGAAGGATGTGAGGATAAAAATTATATCCATTTGAGTTTGGTAATGAGGATATGGATCAGGAGCATGGGATGGATAGTTTGTATGACTGGAAGTATTCGGTCAGGGTTGGGCTTGTCGTAATAAATGCGAAGCTGTTTCGGTTTTCAATGCTAGTTGGGACGAGGAGTTGTTTTGAGCACCTGGACGAGATGGAACTGGTAGTGGATGTGGTGGTGATAATTTTACCCGTAACGGTAAATGATGGGGAGGATTTTAATGACGTAGAGGTTGAGGCTGAGGATGAGAGGTAAGGGACTTAGGTTGTGAAGACTGAGGCGCCTGACGTCGAGGCTGCCTTTTCTTGATTGTAATCTCGGAGTAAGTCCGGGTTGAGTCTGGAGATCGATCCTGAGTTTTAGAAGCAGACGGCTGCGATTCGTTGACATGAGCTGTTGTCTTCAAGTTTGGAAAAAATTCCAGATTTTGAGTTTCAGGCGGCAGGGTACGAGTTTGTTCCAGGTCTTTTGATGTCTTGAAATGTGATCTCACCTTGTGGAGATTTTTGTAGACTCCACAGCATATGTAGCTTGCTGGGTGGTCTTTTTCACAGAGAGCACATAACCTTGTAAACTAAAATATTTCAGGATTATTTCGGGCTGGCTCTAAATTGACAAAGAATAATGGCAGTGGCCTTACATTGTGGTCAATTTCTTCTAAGCCTGATTTGATAGCCTCTGTAGGAGTAGATGTATGATGTTCCCTTAAAACCACTCGGCGTGCCTTCTCTTTTTTTAATTGGTAGCAGTGAAAATCATAATTATTTGGGTCAAATAATTGAAAAGATTTCTATAAAGCTCATTAGTTGTATTGTTGATTTTTATGAATTTTATGCGTGTAAAAATCTAAAGTTAGGCCGTCAATCAAGTTAGCAATTTCTTGACCAAACGAAATGAAATTCTTTATTTTACTGAAAAAGATAGAATGTGGTTCAGGATCAGAAAATCCTTGTGGCACTGGAAAGTTCTTAGGCAGATTTTGTGCGGTAGTTGAATTAATGGTGATTAAGGTACGAGGTGAAGGTGTGGTTATTTCAGGTTTTGTGGCTGCAGTGGTATAATTTTCAGGCTGTTCAACTGATTTTTTGTTTTGCCGATTTTTTTTTGTTGGTAAATGCCCGCCAACCGGCCTTTCTGTGCCGCTTTTGAAGCGTTCTTCTCTTTAAATATGAATCTGTCACTTATCTCTGCAATAGGTGTCTCCACCTCGGAATCTTCACAAGACATATTCTTGTCCGAGTTCATATTAAAAAAGAAAATTACGAAAGAAAACAAAAAACCCGAAACTAAAAAGCAATTATTTTAAATAAAATAATCTATGTACAAAGTTATATAAATTTGATAAATAAAACATTTCCGAAAATAAACAAATTAAAAATCTCTGAAGTGTATATCGATATATAAGTTACGGTCTGAGTCAGCTGTTATTTCGATGTCAGCTAACTGAGGGGATCAGCTGATGGAATATATATAAAGAGATGTACCGAACCCAATAAAGCCAGTATGTTACAGTCCAAGCGGGTTATATTGCTTCTTCTCTTTTCTAATATTTTGCATTCGCCGATACTTAACTGGTGCCAAAACCCGGGAAGTTCAGATACCGGAGTAATATTTGCTTTAAAGAAGAATTTTCATCGTTGTTTCCAACTTCCAATTGTATATGGATATTTTGTTTAAAAAAATTATAAAATAAAATACTGATATTTTGATACAATATATTAATTTTCATTTCGATATTTAAAATTGTTAATAATATCCATATGGAAACTTCTTAACGATAATAAGATATTATTTTATTGGAATATGAGTAATTCGCAACTAAAAAAAAAATATGAAAAATATAAAAATAGTATTTCGATATTTTGATAACTTCATATTCCTTTCGATATTCGACATTGTTATTAATATTGAAATCGGAGATTTGAAACCATTTTCGATATTATGTTTAATGAAAATATGGATATTTTATCAAAAAAATATAAAACATTTTATGAAAAGCTAAAAATAGTTTTTCGATATTTTATTTTTATGGTTTCATATTCATTTCGATATTTATTATTGTTGATAATATCGATATCGAAGGTCAGAACCGAATATGAGAATATTTCGATGAAAAAATCTCGAAATATCCATACTTGGTTTAAATAGATTAAGAAAATTTTATAGAAAGCATAAATATAGTTTTTCGATGTTTCAAATTGATAAATTCATGTTCCTTTCGATATTTAACAGTGTTATTTATATCGATATCGAAAATTATATGCGATATTTTATTTTAAAGAAATATTGATTTTTCATGAAAGACAACTATAACATTCGGTATTTTATTTTAATAATTTCTTATTCCATTCGATATTCCACATTGGTAATAATATCAATATCGATAATCATAAAAGAGTATTCCGATATTTTTTAAATATTTTTAAAGTTTTTCGATCTTTTAAATTGATAAATTTACGTTTCTTTCGATATTTTACATTGTTATTAATATAGATGTTGAAGATTAGCAACGATATCCCAATATTTTATTTTATAGAAATATCGATATTCCATTTTTAAATTTTGTATACAATTTATTTGGATAGAATTTAAACTTATATTAATTCTTGTGTATAATTCTCACAACAGAATAATGATTTAATTAATAGTTATCATTTACGAACAATGAAATATATTGAGAAGATATATTTGGAAATAGGTAAATTTCGTTTATTATTAGTCACTCTTGGCCATTTTTTTTTCTTTTTTGCGGTCTCGAAATCATAGGATATCTCGCTCGAAATATCAACGTCAATAAAAATCTGTTTTGTTATTTTTTGTATAGAAAATTCGAAAACCACTTCGTAGAAATAGTTTAATTTCTCGATAATATGCCATAAAATTGCTAGAAAGGAAAAAATAAGGAAGTGTTTAGAAATAAATACAATTTTTTTTTTTTAATAATTTATTTATTGATATAAGTGATAATATGACATGATAAAAACATTTGGAGAATCTACCCATTGATAGAACTCCAAAAACATTTCTAAAGGAGAAGATCTCGCGGTCATCTTCTTTTCAGACGCCTAGGAGGATTATTAGGCAATTTCGGACTCCAGTTTTGGCATCAAGAAATAAATACCAATATAAAGATAAATAATTATTTATTTGCTAAACATTTTTAGATACGACATAGATCTGATCCGATCTAAATCATAAACATGTATTAAGATCGAGGATATTTTGAAAGTGAGAAAAGTAATGCCCAACGATAAAAATCTTAAAATTTGTAAAAGACTAATAAAGCTAATTTATTGCTGAATACATTTTTTGTTAGACTTCAATTAATTTCAGGTTGCCCAAAAAGTTTAGAACATTGTTTCGACTAATCGCGGGAGGTGTAAAAAATCTACGTTTCACTGGTGGTTTAGAAGAGAGGAAGATAAATTGGAAGATTTGTTAAGGCGTAGAACATAGCATTCCCTTTGACGTAACCCTTTGTCAAAAATCTATCTTGGAACGGGATCAACAAGCAATCTAGGCACAATGTCTTGTAAGAAATGAGACACCTTTACCTCTTTTTTTCCCCCTTCCGTTATTTGTTATAGAAATAAAAAATAGAAAATATTAATTAAATATTTTACTTCTTTTATGTCGTTTCATATCTTTTTTTCTTTTCAAGTATTTAAGAATTTATGAAATATTCGGTGGCTGCAAATTTATTTGTTCAACGACCTTGAATTAACTGGAATAGTGACATTCTCTTGGGGTGTGACCAGGCTTTCTCTAAAGTGAATACTTGATCCTTCAATGAGCATGTGATAAATCTGGCGTTGTAGAGTGATCCTGACCTCCATTAACGTTTGTAATCCCGTATTTGTGGATTAAATCAGACCGACTTTACTTGCTTCTTCTTTCTTTGTTTTATTCCAATTGTATTCCTCTCAACTCTAAGCGTAATAACAATTTAACAAATGTTCAGTTTCATAAGTAGTTTCAATGTCTGAAATTTAATGAACGGATTTTTACATTATCATTTGAGTATTTTATCGATGTTCATTTGTTAATTATTATAAATTTAAAATTCTTTACGCCAAGATTATAGATAAAATTATCCAAAACAAACAAAAAAAAAAGAGTTAGTGGAATAGATGCATATTTCTAGAGAAACTCGTACTAAAATACAAAATAAAATTGCCCTTATGTTTTCTTGTTTAATATTAATTACTAAACACAAGATCCCTCATTATTTACAAAAGTGAATTTTATTAATTGATTTAGCTGTATTCTGGAAGGACTCTTGAGTTTTAATTCCACAAAAGTTTATTAACTAATACCAAATTTATTTAAATGAAATGATTTCATCATATCGATAATTTATGCTTCTCAATTTGTGTAGTATTACGTATTCGATCCAAGAGCTTAAGCTCATTACGAGGTTTATTTGCATTTCTCATTTGGTAAACCCACAACCCTTTTGACCACAATTTTCCTTCCTCGATGGAATTTTCTTTCGACAAACTCTTTCCCCTCCCCCCACCCGTTTTAGTTTTTGTATGATAAAATTAATTATTCTTTGAGTCAGATTGTATTTTGAAAGGTCTAGAACTAATAACATTTCCGTTATCTATGTAAGGGGCCAGAGCCAACATGTAGCACTTCAGCTACATCAAGTTTTATTTCATCTCAGAAATTTATCATGCTTTTATGAGTTCGGGTTTTACGGTCTACCTTTTATGTGATCCCGAGGGTAAAGGTGAGTTGGATGTTTGGGACGTAATTTTCAGTTGCAAGATTTGAACCATTTTACGACGAAATCCTTCTAACCCACAAACGCTTTCACCAAACATACTCAGAAGTGCCGGGTGTGGGATAAAAGCTCTTTTAGCATTCCTGATGTATTCACTATGGTAAAAAGACCCTTTTCTTCATGCGCTGACTCAGGTTACCAAATCCCCAGTTTTCGTTTTGAATTTTAAAAGTTATTTTAATAGATGGATTTAAATTGACTTTCCTTTAGATTTACAAATAGACTTTTAAAAAAAATTAGCCAATGGTGTTTTAATTTTCTTTGTTTCTTTACAAGATATTGATTTCAGTAGAATATTATTTAATTTTTAACAAATTGAATGATAATCTATCTGCACAAATTAGCCTTTTCTATTTTTTCTAAAATTGATAATATTATTAGGGAGCGGGTCACAATGACATTATTATGTTAAATAAAAAAATATTTTCTAGACATACTTGGCCTTGAACTATCGGAATGACTACCTCTATAAATTGAAGTATCCCCCGTAAGACTTAATTGCTGAAAATGTTACCTCTATTAGTTGAAGCTCTAAACCACAAACTTCCACGTTTAACTTAGATTAATCAAAACTGGCAAAAAAGTGCCTCAAAAACATTACCTTCTAAGAAAATAAAAAAACTAGATTCCTAGATGAAAAACCTAAAGCTTATTCGTGTATGGTAATATGACATGTCTGGTATCCACTTTATCTCGGGTGCCTTATGTTAAGGTAATACACTTTTATGAAAGAAAATAAATATTCCATAAACATTGCAAGGACCTTATCTTTGTTTTTGAGCAATAGAAATAATATTAAAAAAAATTTCTACTTCATTAAATAATTTTCAAAATCGAAAATTAAAGGGTACGATCTCTTGAGTAATTATACAAAATAAGGCAGGGGAGATTACAACTGAGGCCTAACGAAGGGTAATAACCTAGCCTTGGTACTAATCCTTTATCCTTCAGTTGAAATCCTCTGTTGGCTAGATAAATTCCCCAGCTGGTTCCATGCCCTTATTGGATGTGTGTAAGTTCTAAGCACAACTTTTTATAAACCAATCTCTTTTGTATTCAACTGAAAATATATTACTATTGGAAGAACATTGTTGACCGTATGAAGTAGATTGTAGGAAGATAGTCCTGGTAGCGGTCGATATAGGTATCAAAATAGTAAAAGAAAATTGAGGAGAAAATGGTTGGGGGTGCGGTCAATGAAACACA
>NW_027108725.1:0-805 GCF_000696795.3 Halyomorpha halys | reverse complement strand
AATAAGTTAGTCATACTTATTTGTGTTTCATTGACCGCACCCCCAACCATCTTCTCCTCATTTATCATCCACGGTCAACTATCTCTCATAATTGAAAAGAAAATTATTTATTGTGTACTAACGTTTGGCTCCACTTTGCAGGGCTTCATGAGGACTAAATAAGAACACATGATACCAACATTTTATAATTAAAAAAACATTAAAAATTAAAAAAAAATTCAAAACAATTGTTAATTTTATAAAAAAAACTAAAAATAATAAAATTTTAACAATAACGATATGAGGAAATATACATGTTGGTAGACTGGAGACAAGTTGTTAGTAAATGATATGAGTTTTAAATACAGATCTAGACTCAAAAATTGTAGGAGACTGTTCATTAAAATTAGTTTTAAATATAGTAGAGAGGTAGAAGTATAAGGTCGAACAGATAAGTGGAGTAGATATGATATAGTTAAAGTATAGTAATATGTAAAAATATTGAGAAAATTGGATGAAAATGAACAATAGTCATAATAACCTGACAAGAATGAAAGGAAGAGCAGGTAGAAAAAGGATATACGAGGTGGGTGAGGAGAGATATGTTATAATATATAGATGGGTAAACTGGCAAAAGTGTCTAATCTCCTATCTAATATTACAATATGTAAATGTATGCAATTAATTAGGAAGTACAAGTATAAGATATTACATACAAATATAAATACATTGATACATAAATACCTATAAATAAATATATATTTCTGACAGCCCTGACGGAGCCCTGAGGAGTGGGGTGAAACGTTAATTTATAATAAATAGTTCT
>NW_027108724.1:0-1289 GCF_000696795.3 Halyomorpha halys | reverse complement strand
TATTTTGTCATTCAGTTTAATTCAGTCTAAATTAAGTCCAAACAACTAGATGACATTAAAAGAAATTCTTGTACATTTCATTTTTAAGGGGAGAAAAAAAGCAGAAACCAATTTTATTGATATTGTAAACAAAAAAAAAAATAACGAACACATGAATAGCAAAATGAAATTAACTTTTGCACACAGGAGTGACATATTCTCAAATTCAAACGGCCATGTTGTAGAACTCTGTAGAAGTGGAGAAAAACTGAAATGTGCACACGAAGCGATTATAACAGAGAGTACAATGCATATGCCGGAATAGAACCGAGCACCTGGAGAAAGATTGCTTAGGCGACGGCTCGATTCACTTAGCTACAGCGGCCTTTTCGCCGATAGCATCAGTTGGAATGATGATCCTTGGTGTTTTACCAAGATAACTGGAAACACTTCCATGGTCTCTTAGTACATCGATCAACAACGTGTCTCCATCTTGTGTCAAATTTAAGAGTTACAACAGATTGTTTTTTATTTAATTGTTCTATTTAGTAGTAAATATCTATGAATAAAAGAGTCCAAAATTTTAATCTTTAATATTACTTCGAAAGCCTAATTTCTAGGTATAATTTATAATTATTGAAACAAAAACTTCTTCTTAGATACAGAAGGAGAAACCTAAAAAAAAATTCTAGCTCGTATTCCGAATTTCTGCAACTCCCTTGTTACCTCAACCCTTTCGTTTAACAAGCCTTCTCATTTTTTTCTAATTTCTCTTTTCTTTCAGTCAGTTAAATTATTCTTAAGATAATTGTAAAGAAAAATCAGATAATTTAATTGAAAAAAGGTAATTCGTAAATTTTAGCTTTTTGAAACAACTTTTGCATTTAATTTGGATTGACAATTTTGGAGAGTATGACTCAAATATTAATATACATATCATCAATATATAATTTTTTTATTGCTTTTTAATTTTTAACTCATACAGGAGCTAAATGAATATTGGATTTTTTTTCTTTTATACACTTCGGATTAGAATGCTTAAATTTTAAAGCATCAGTTTTTACTAATACGGTTATGCGAGGTTCTACTGTATACTCTCCAGAGCATATAGACTAAGATCCAAGCACATACTCCGTAATACCTAAATCCGGACAGTTAATTATGTATTCTATAAATGAAGCGTTTTCTCGTTTCTTATAAATATTTTAAGCCTTAAAGAAATCTAAAATTTTACGATTGGATTTTGTTGTATGTTTCGAAACTTCTTTTTAATTTTATTTATTTATTGATATTTACAACTGTATAAAAAA
>NW_027108723.1:0-5919 GCF_000696795.3 Halyomorpha halys | reverse complement strand
AATACCCAAGATCACACCTTTATATATGGTCATCGTTGCAGGGTACCTGAGTCCCAAAAATGCATCCTCTATCCTACTTAATCCATTGAGGGACAGTGTCACCCTGTCCTTTAGATACAATAGGTGAGAAGTGGCATCGAATCTTCTTCTTATCTTCACACCAAGATATGTCACCTCCTCACCCGGTATAACCCTCTCTCCTTGGATATCCAGGGTGATAGGATGAGCCCTGTCTGTGGAGCCTCATATGAGTATGGCCTGAGTCTTGGCTGCTGCCATACTCAATTTCCTTCCTCACGCACCACTCTCCTACGAAACTGGCACACCTCTCCGCTTCTGTCTTTAGTCTGGATCTACTGTTCTTGGCCACGATGACTGCAAGGTCGTCGACGTAGGCCGTGGCTAGGAACTCCATGTCCTCCAGTTCCCCCAGCAACTCATCAAATACCAGCTTCCACTGAGGTGGTCCTAGGACCGAACATGGATAAGTTCGGTATATAAGTAATGGATAAGTAATCCCCCGAAAAGGGACATCCTCTTTCGATTTTTCTCTCGACCTCGTAGTCGTTACCCCTGATCCTGACACTCCTGTTATTGAGGTAACTACCTACGAGGGAGTATAGATTACTGGAGGTCTCGAGCTCTTGCAAACGCTGTCGAAGGTGGAAGAGATGTCAAACATGATCAATAAGACATATCTCTCCTCCACGTCCCTAGGCACTCTCAGGACCGCATCCGTAGTTTTCCTGCCACGGGTCGAGCCAAACTGCCGTGGAAGACTTGCAGCACTTAGGACTGGTGGCTGTGGACGATCAGGTGCTCCAGCACCGATTAGCTACTGGGAGGAGGCATATTGGTCGATAGGATTTAGGCGTTTCTTTATCCTCACAACCTCCCTTGTAGAGCAGGCTCAAGTCTGCAATCCTCCACTTGCTTGGAAAATACCCGTTATCCAAACACTCGTTGAATATACCCATTAACTCTTCTGCAATATAAGGGGCACTGTTCATGAGGATTTCAGCATCTATTCTATCTGGTCCTGGAGCCCTCCCGATCCTTTGTCTGTCCACGGCAAGACGAAGGTCCCAAATATCCCATGGTGGGCAAAGGTTGGTACCCGGTGGGTATAACGTGGTGCGTCTAACCATTCCATCATCTGCATTGTCCTGGGACAGATCATCCCTAGGGTATGTATAGTCTATATACATCTTGGCAGCCTCCTCCAAGGTGGTTGCCTGGGCATCTCTCATTCTAATAGACGCCATCACTTGTAACGGCTTAACCTTTCCCAGTGCCACCCTGTACGGGATACCCCAGGGATTCTTTTCTGATTCCTCTAATATAAATTGGTCCCAGGACTTCTTCTTCTGGGAACGCACCCCGTTTCGGTATACCCTATACCTATGCTTGGATTCTTCTCGAAGTGCAGGCCTCCTCTCGTCGTTTCTGCACTCCTGGTACTCGCTTCAGTGATGGCGCCCGTAAGAATTGCCATTCTGCGGTCAATCTCGGGCTCCTCATCTATCGGGGTCATCTCCTCCCATTATCTGTCAGCCAGTATTCCCTCCAGTTCACTGGAATACGCTCTCCAGTTCACCGATCGAGTCATAAAGCCCTTTTCTACTTCTGGGGCACCGCCTTCCTCCTCCACCACACTGAAGGCTATGACCCGGTGGTCGGAGCTCGTGTCTGACTGTAGGGTCCAGTCTACAATACGCTTTGCTATGGGAGCCGTTGCAAGTTTCACATCTATCCAACTCTGGCCCCGCACTCCAACAAATGTGGGACCAGAAGGCTCGTTCATGATAACCAGCTGACACCTCCCCACGCATTCTTCTACCAACCTCCCTCTAGCTTCCGTGCGCACAGAACCCCAGGCCGTGCTCCACGAATTGGTTTTGGAACAGACTATCACGCTTTTATACTTAGCGCGACAGCCTCCACAGCAGCTATATTACCCTCTACCTTGATATTTACATTCGCCTGTTGTGGCGGGATATATGCTGAAACCAGAGCGAAGGCAACTCTGCCCCACCTGACATAACATGCCGCTTGATCTGCTGTGGTGAATTGCTTCAGTTCCATTACCTCGAGGGCAGGGTTAACGACAACGATCGCTGCTCTAGGCCTCCTCTCTTCACTGCCTAGACCGACCACCCTCGACGTAGATCTAAAACCTGTAACCACATTCTTTCGACTACAAGGCTCCTGAATCGCCAAGATGTCAGCACTTTGGGCGAGAGTTCTCAATTCGTCCGCGACCACTTGTCTCCGGCCCACATTAACCTGCAGGACATGCAGCCTACGCATACCGGGTCTTCTTCACCTGCTTGACCATCATCTCTAGATGTACCGGGTATTTCCTGCTACCCGCACAATGTCGGAGATCTTTCCCTGCTCTGCCACTCGCCTTGCAATTCCTACAACACGAGGGTTCACCCTTCTTCTTTTGAGGGCACTCCTTAGCTTTATGCCCAGTCTCTGGGAACCACCTGCACACCACCTCCTTTATACAGGCTTTTGCAGGGTGTCCGTATTATTGGCACCAAAGGCAGAGCAAGGGGTAATCTCTGATGGTCAGGCTTCACCATCCTCCGCTGACGTCCCTCGCGAACAGGGTCATCAGGGCGAGCCTCATAGCATGGTGCACCTCTAGCACCCACGTAGTTGTGAGTCCGCCCCTCGCTGGAGTGGAGGAATAGGGTCTAAGCCACTCTCTCCTGTCTTTATCCTCCTTTGGAACCTCTATAGGGATTTATAGGATAACTATTTTATTTTATTTTTGTTTTGTCTTTTCGCCAATCCTTGGCATTTATATTTTGAAATTAGTTTATTCAAACAGTTATTTTCACTTCCAGTCCTGGTCACTCTAGATTAATCAGAGTTTTTCGTGCGTCATTCCTTGACCATACTCTGAATTACATTTCATTATATTTTTTTTTGTTTCGTCTGTCGCCAGACTTTGGCATATATACTGTGACATTAATTTATTGAAACTATTATTTTCACATCGAGTCTTAGTCACTCTCAATTAATCAGTTTTCGTACGTCATATCACGACCACACTCTGTATTTTATTTTATCATCATTATTATTCATCCAATCGGTACAAACGCGCTGCTGCTCTACGATTTATTGTGTCAGCCTGCCCTCTTCACTGTAATTTGCTGCCTCGCTCGAACTGAGATTAAAATTTAGTTACGCCACGTTCCATTATGGATTCCACACTACATAGTCGCTCCCTTGAACAGAAAATATGGGCTCAGCGTCGCACCATACTACGAGTAGCCGTCGTTGGAAGAATTGGCGTCGCTAATGTCAGCCAAAGGTCATTTTGAGAGGCCGGTTTGGAGACTTTGATTAATAATTGGTTTAAGTTTAAGAGAAAGTTAGACTATCTTGCCGATCAATATCTAGACCAGGATCTAGAAGATGAATATCCAAGTGACCACTGAAATGCCATTTACGATGAACTCCAGAGTGAAATCAACACAGCCAAATATTGCATAGGATCCACATCAAAAGGGCAAGTGGGGATGAAGGACCACCGTCTCAACTTGGTCAAAACGACCTAACTCAACTTATCAGTTCAATATATTCTAATGCGCATCCGAACAGAGCGCGTCAATCTAAATTCCAGAAACCAGAAAACCAAAAAAGTTAGTTATCCTGGTGGTAAACAAGGTTTAACAAATCCTACGAGGCATCAAAGTATAGGAACTATATATAAAGGAAATCAGCAACATCACTCTCAAGGTAGGCTGTATGCTAGTTCCAAAGGAAATTTTGGAGGCTATAGTAGTAGCACGATTCACCAACTATCTCGGCCGCGGCTCTCTTGTCACAAGAAATATTCGTCTGTCAGTCAACAAATGCCAGTTGACCCTAACGCTTTATCTCAAACCAGCTCCAATGTGTAATCATTGTCCTGAGACAACAGGAGTACAGCAGGGTGTTCAGCAAAGCTTATCTAGGCCTATTGATGTTGTGGTCCCCAATGGTACACTGGCCCAACATTCAAAAGATCATTCCCAAGGCAGCAGTATAGAGTTTTCATCACAAATGTCTTCCAGACCACATATCTCTGCAAGACTGGCAATGTTAACTGCAACATCTCATTGTGACACCTCTGATACACCCATCCTCAGGAAACTTCAACTGTTTCAGCTAGGTCACGGACAGAGCCTAGTGCACCTAAGGAGAACATTTTACTAGTTGCATATTCTCAACAAGGCACATTGCAACAACACGAGGAAGTTACAGTTGCGGGCGCAGCTACCAGCTCCATGCTTGCCAATAACTGGACTCATCAATGGTAACAAACTGCAAGGCATCCCTCGTTAAATGGATGAATGGGAATTGGAGATTAAGTCACTCCATTTTCTAATATGCAGTATTCCTCGGAGGATAAAGAACCAGAAGTGAACCCTATGAATGCGTCAGGATCTAAAATTGGAATCCCCAATGTACTAAGGGCCATCTTAGCAGACATGGATCTAATAACTCTACCTTGCTTTCTGTAATTAATACAGAATCATCAGAGAATTCAACCATACCACCTCAGATTCCTAAAATCACTCCTGACCAAACCAGTCAGCAAACTAACGAGGGATACGTGGAAGATGTCCAGAGTGGAACCAAGGACGATGATGTCATTCATTGTAACTGTATTTCCATCAGGCAAGCTCCTCCGAGCTCTGGGAATATGCAAATACAAAAGGACTTTCCAGGTGTTCATCCAGCTTAGCAAAATTCATTGACACAAGTTGATTTACCATCTGTGTGGGTTTCAGTTGTAACATCTGTTGTTACTCCACCTCTGGTTTCCTATCCAATTATGCAGTCCATCCAAAGGACACCTTCAGCAACTCAAAAAGGCTATTCAAAACTTCAAGTACAAAGCAGGCCTGCTTCATATGTCTATGTATAAACACTGACTGCACAATAGCTGTATTGTTTCACATCAAATGGAGACCGCGATCCTCACTGAACGGAGTCTAAGAGAGAACTTATAATGGTAAGTTCCCTGGCATTTGATGGAAAAATTAATGTTGGTAGTGATATGTATGTGAGGCACCAGCTGGAGTTTTTTAACTTAAAATAATTTCTTTTGTCGGCATGCCAAAGATACCGCCGGACCTAGGCAAAAATCCGTCGGCAACAGATCTAAAGAAATGTACAAAGATATATAGGGTATGCACCCTCTGGGAACGGTTGACCGTGCAGGCAGAGTTAAACAAACAGCCCATATCTTGCACGTGGTCAGTTTAGATATTAGAAAATACAGAGAAATAGCCGCCGTAATGGAAAACAAATAAACACCCCTTATCTCACACGGGGCCTCTCTAAAAACCTCGGGAAAAATACAATAAGCCGCCAGAAGCCGGCTTTCTTCAAAGAAGAAACTTTTAAAGATGAAAGGTAGGAAAAAGACCGACTTTCGTCGAAGGTCATTGGACCTTCTCACCCCCTCTTAAAATAGAGGACCCAATCAGAGGACAGAAATCAAAAGAAGGAGGAGTCAGAAGGAGAGGGGAGAAAATTAACAAAAGGGCAGGAAAAAGAGTTTTGAGGGACAGTCAGGAGTTGGACACAGTCAGGGTAGAGAAGAACAGTCGGACCCGGAGTTGGGGGAGACAGAGAGTTTGGTAGAGAGTTGAAGGAACACAGTCAGGAGTTGGACAAAGTCAGAGTAGGGAAACACAGCCTGAGAGAGCCGGACGGAGGAGACACAGGCTGGGAGAGATGAACACCTGAAGTTAGGACGGAGGAAGATCAGCGGCAGCCGCGAGGCCATATGAAAGCTCTTTCACGACAACCGCCAAGCCGACCGATGTACCGAAACAAGAAAGACTTTTTCTGTTGTTATTTGAATGGCAAGGATAGAATTAATAACTTAGAGTCAGTATAAATATCAAA
>NW_027108722.1:0-4237 GCF_000696795.3 Halyomorpha halys | reverse complement strand
ATTGATTTTTAAATTTCAATTTTAATGGAGAGGCATCATTGGATGACCTTAACCTTCATGCCTTCATGACTTTTTATTTTTTTTATTTTATTGTTTTTTTTTTCTCTCTCTCTACATCTCATTCGCTGATTGTAAAAATACTTTTACAGTTGTGAATAAAGTAAAAAAAAAAAAAAAGATTTAATTTAGTCAAAAACTTTTTGTTAATTGATTGAATATAAAGAATGACAATGATTAAAAATATCAACCATTGGCTTCTTGTGACAGTTGTATTTTTGCTGCAATTTACCATGTAATACAACAGTTTAAAATATCTTCTTTTCTTTTTTTTTTTTCATTTGTAGAGAAAGTTTAGTTTAAATTTTTGGTATGGGGAACTATATATGTGATGGGCATTAATCAGTGCATATATATCAATTAATTGGCAAATTGTCTTTCATGCTCTTAGTATAGGATTTGAATGCAGGATTCGCTTGCATTGAAATACAATTTGATTATTTTGAAATAGTGATTTATACTTTCCATAAAATTACCTGAAATCAGTAGCTATAACTGACATACCTAGGGAGGGAGAAGTGGGAGAAATACGATTATGTTGTTCTTTATTAATTTAAACTGTATAAGTATTGTAATATAACTATATAAATTGTAATATTAAGAAAACGTTCTGGGTGGCATTTAAGAATTATACCCGAAATTGTATAAACTATTTATTGATTGCTGGTGTTTCAGCCTATATTGCAAACCTAGGTCACTAGAGACAAATATAATGAGATGAAAATATGACAAATGTTATTAAAAAATAAATAAATAATTCAAGGAATTATAGAAATGTAATTGGTAAAAAATAAATCTAATAGTATCAAATGAGTTTTATTAGATAAGTATTGAGAAATATACTTCAAATTCACATTTCATCCGCAGTATAGGCTTAAGCTTTGGCAGATAATAAGTAGTTTATACTATTTTTTGTATTGTAGGAAGATGGACTGGGTGGCGATCAAGAAAGGCAAAAATATTTATTTATTTTTTACAGTTTTTACTTTACTTGACCGCCACATGGGCCATCTTCCTACAATCTATTAGATACGGTCAACTATTAATCTTCCAATATTTTTTGTGTTATTTTGACCCTCACCCAATCATAAATCAATTTGAAATCTTTAACATTTATTCTCGACTTTTTAATATTTGGAAATTGTGATTTAACCTTATTAAGTTTTTTTTTTTACCTTTGATGTTTCATTTAGATTTTGGAAATAAAAAAATGTATTACTTGTTCTGAATATTGATATATTCAGAACAAGTAATACATTTTTAAGTAAGTAACAATTACTTCCTTTGAAGAAAAAATAACTTTTAAATTTTCTATTACTCAGGTAGCTAAAAGAAACATGCTTGTCACAATGTTAATTGATCATTTGTGGTCAAATGAACCTGGTCTTACTGATGAATTGGCTTCAACATTGAATGAACTTACATCATTGAACAGAAGCGAGCATTCTAGAGTTGCATTAAGGGCTCGTCAGGTAAATAGTTACTGTGATTTGTCCAAGTCATTTTATGGACATAGGTGATACTTTATTCTACTAAAAATCATCTGCTTCAGGTCCTAATTGCTGCCCATCAACCTGCTTATGAGCTGAGGCATAACCAAATGGAAAGCATTTTCTTGTCAGCTGTTGATATGTATGGTCATGATTTCCATCCTGAAAATTTACAGAAACTTATTCAGTCTGAAACATCTATATTTGATATTTTACATGATTTCTTTTACCATACCAACCGTGCTGTTTGCAATGCTGCATTAGAGGTAATAATTGAACTTCATTCTTTTGTAACTTTGTAATGTTGCAGCCATGTAATTCATTTTTATATGAATTAATATTTATTCCTAGAAATTGACTGTATTGCTTGCAACAATTTTCCTTGAAATTTTTATGTGTAAACCGATTTATATTATATTAAGGATTGTTCATTTCAGTACTTTGGTTACAGGTGTATGTACGTAGGGTGTATATATCCTATGAAATGAGTTGTCTTCAGCACTTAGAGTTAAGTGGAGAAGTACCATTAGTTCATTTCCAATTTTCTCTTCCTTCAGCTCATCCAAATAGGTATGATTTGGGATTATCATATTGAATACTATATTTAAGTTTAGATGTTTTTTGGTTTATTGTGTTATGGTTAGGGAAATATATATATTTCCCTAACCATAACACAATAAACCAAAAAACATCTAAACTTAAATATAGTATTCAATATGATAATCCCAAATCATACCTATTTGGATGAGCTGAAGGAAGAGAAAATTGGAAATGAACTAATGGTACTTCTCCACTTAACTCTAAGTGCTGAAGACAACTCATTTCATAGGATATATACACCCTACGTACATACACCTGTAACCAAAGTACTGAAATGAACAATCCTTAATATAATATAAATCGGTTTACACATAAAAATTTCAAGGAAAATTGTTGCAAGCAATACAGTCAATTTCTAGGAATAAATATTAATTCATATAAAAATGAATTACATGGCTGCAACATTACAAAGTTACAAAAGAATGAAGTTCAATTATTACCTCTAATGCAGCATTGCAAACAGCACGGTTGGTATGGTAAAAGAAATCATGTAAAATATCAAATATAGATGTTTCAGACTGAATAAGTTTCTGTAAATTTTCAGGATGGAAATCATGACCATACATATCAACAGCTGACAAGAAAATGCTTTCCATTTGGTTATGCCTCAGCTCATAAGCAGGTTGATGGGCAGCAATTAGGACCTGAAGCAGATGATTTTTAGTAGAATAAAGTATCACCTATGTCCATAAAATGACTTGGACAAATCACAGTAACTATTTACCTGACGAGCCCTTAATGCAACTCTAGAATGCTCGCTTCTGTTCAATGATGTAAGTTCATTCAATGTTGAAGCC
The DNA here is from genome assembly GCF_000696795.3 of Halyomorpha halys. Lineage (NCBI taxonomy): Eukaryota > Metazoa > Arthropoda > Insecta > Hemiptera > Pentatomidae > Halyomorpha > Halyomorpha halys. The sequence goes on along the minus strand of NW_027108722.1, from coordinate 1,293 downwards.
AATTCATCAGTAAGACCAGGTTCATTTGACCACAAATGATCAATTAACATTGTGACAAGCATGTTTCTTTTAGCTACCTGAGTAATAGAAAATTTAAAAGTTATTTTTTCTTCAAAGGAAGTAATTGTTACTTACTTAAAAATGTATTACTTGTTCTGAATATATCAATATTCAGAACAAGTAATACATTTTTTTATTTCCAAAATCTAAATGAAACATCAAAGGTAAAAAAAAAAACTTAATAAGGTTAAATCACAATTTCCAAATATTAAAAAGTCGAGAATAAATGTTAAAGATTTCAAATTGATTTATGATTGGGTGAGGGTCAAAATAACACAAAAAATATTGGAAGATTAATAGTTGACCGTATCTAATAGATTGTAGGAAGATGGCCCATGTGGCGGTCAAGTAAAGTAAAAACTGTAAAAAATAAATAAATATTTTTGCCTTTCTTGATCGCCACCCAGTCCATCTTCCTACAATACAAAAAATAGTATAAACTACTTATTATCTGCCAAAGCTTAAGCCTATACTGCGGATGAAATGTGAATTTGAAGTATATTTCTCAATACTTATCTAATAAAACTCATTTGATACTATTAGATTTATTTTTTACCAATTACATTTCTATAATTCCTTGAATTATTTATTTATTTTTTAATAACATTTGTCATATTTTCATCTCATTATATTTGTCTCTAGTGACCTAGGTTTGCAATATAGGCTGAAACACCAGCAATCAATAAATAGTTTATACAATTTCGGGTATAATTCTTAAATGCCACCCAGAACGTTTTCTTAATATTACAATTTATATAGTTATATTACAATACTTATACAGTTTAAATTAATAAAGAACAACATAATCGTATTTCTCCCACTTCTCCCTCCCTAGGTATGTCAGTTATAGCTACTGATTTCAGGTAATTTTATGGAAAGTATAAATCACTATTTCAAAATAATCAAATTGTATTTCAATGCAAGCGAATCCTGCATTCAAATCCTATACTAAGAGCATGAAAGACAATTTGCCAATTAATTGATATATATGCACTGATTAATGCCCATCACATATATAGTTCCCCATACCAAAAATTTAAACTAAACTTTCTCTACAAATGAAAAAAAAAAAAGAAAAGAAGATATTTTAAACTGTTGTATTACATGGTAAATTGCAGCAAAAATACAACTGTCACAAGAAGCCAATGGTTGATATTTTTAATCATTGTCATTCTTTATATTCAATCAATTAACAAAAAGTTTTTGACTAAATTAAATCTTTTTTTTTTTTTT
>NW_027108721.1:1516045-1518490 GCF_000696795.3 Halyomorpha halys | reverse complement strand
TTAACTTTATAGTATTAGAGGTTTCCGCAAATTTACACGTTTTGAGTTTTTTCTGCACAAAATTGCACGTTTTACTCTTTTTGGGCTAATTCATTGTTGTTACATAAAATTTAATGTTAGAACTAAACGCTGAGGCGTGTTCATGCGAATATATATGGATTCCACAATTGTTTTCTTTATTTAATTTTTAGTATAAAATTGATAAACTTTTAAACTAAAAATTAGAGGTAGGGTAAGTAGGTAAAGCAATGCAATGATAACATATCAATATTTGAATTTGTACTAAAAATAAATAACAAGAAAACTTAAGTGAGAAATGTTCTTGAAATACTATTAACCAGTGGCTCGGGCAATTATGAAAAATTCTCTCTAGAACGAGTTTATTATAGAGAACGTTCAGTTTTATCGTTTTTAACTTCGATCCTAGTCTGCATTTTAATCCTTCATTCTTCCGTTTGACTTTGTTGTAACTATTGGGAATTTCCTCATTTTTTTTTTTGTTTATTAAATAAAAAAGCGAAAGCTAGAAAGATTATTTTGAAATGCTCCTTTCTACATAGTACCTTGCATATTTTTTCTAAAAGTTAAAGCTGATCTGGTTTTAAGAAGTTGAAAAATTGAATTTCAGCCTTCTTAATAGGAAGTCATTCAGTACAACTAGTTTTCTCATAGTTTTTCAATGGTGGACAAAATTTTATGTTTTTAATCAGAGTACTTCAGTTTGTTATGTAGGTTTGCGAAAATGTAGAGAATATTCAGCGAGTTTAATTCGATTCAAAGTTAAGTAAGCTTTCCATGTCTGAATCTCTCTTTTATATAAAAAAGTTATAAGTGACCACCGTGTAATATTTTATTTTACATGTAAGGTGTAATGATAAAAATGATTGATTACAAACATTGTTTTGAAGAGGTACTAAATTGAAGTACAAATTAAAATGCTGGGATAAGTGCTTACTTGCACTCTATTTCCAGCTACTAACCCTACTTTTAGAACATCTTTGATATTATTTTTTGACTTAATAAATGACCCTAGATATTTCAAGTTTTCCATATTGTCAATTTCTGACCACTGGGTTATTTTTCCTTTCATTTCTGGAGAATTTTGTGTACTTTGCCTCTTCTGTGTTTACTGAAAGACCAAGTTTATTCCCAAAATCCAGGAGTTTTTAGAAAGATCCAAACAAGGAGGTTCTGAAAATAATATTTTTTAAACCACTTAGAGTTTGAATTTTCTCGAACCCAGCCTTATTGCACATCTATAGCATAAGGAGAACTGCTAATAATAATTCCAGCTTCATAGGCGTTGTCATTTTGGAAATATAATGATCAATATTCAGTAAGTGGTAGCTGTTCTTTTATATGTTAAGATAAAGATAACCTATTTCCATAGAAACAGGCATAGTTTTATTTTGTAGATGATTTTGTAATCTTTCAAATGAGTAGCTTTAATGTTCCAGGAGATGTATAGTTTTAGAGTTTTTAGATGAACTATTGTTTTTAGAAATTATAAAACAATTTTTATAAACTATTTACCATTCTTTGAAACTCTGCCTTATGACTCATCTACAGCATATGTTACACTATTAATATTTTCAACTCTATGGCAGCTATTTATTAAGTAGGAGAAGCATTAAACTTTTTATCTTATCCAGGCAAACTTGCTCTAGTCTAAATAACAATTATATTATTGCAAAAATTAAATTTTGTTCATTCCCATTGGATAACTTTGGTAACATATGGCACATTAATGGAAACCTATTAGTTAGACAGAAAGGGATCAGTAATGAAACAAAGAAGAAAAATAATTCACCAAGGATTTGAGTGAGCAATTAATTCATTTACATCCAAATTTGTCTAATTTAGAATACTCTAAATAAAATAATACGAGATTTAGACGGTCAACTTTATAGATATAAGTACTATCTTGGTCATTACAGCTATAATAATTGGAACCTGTTTAATTTAGGTCATAAAATTTGTATTTTTATGTTTTTAGAGTGTACATTATTGCAAATTGCAACTTTGGAAGAAACAAAAAAAAAAAGTGTATACTTGATCTAGAAAAACCCCAGCAGATTATTTATATTGCTTCTACTAATTTTATTTAATTAAACAGCAGTAAAAAACTTACAATTTTAAACCTAGTGATTTCATTTTTTTTTTGTAGTCTTTTGTGGGAGCAAAATCCAAATTATAAGAAAATAACTTTTAAAAAAAAATTGCTTGTTTTTTTTTATACTGCCCATAACTTTCTAGATGAAAGAGTTGAAAATTCATAATTACATCGAACATTTTCAGAATTTCTCCAAAATGTTCAAGCGAGATCATTTCCTTTTTTCTATTTGAGTCTTCATGGCTCTGAAATTTAAGGAATTTACTTTTGTTTCAATCAAGTAAGCTTAGCTGTTTTAAAAATGATGTATGTCATTGGACTAAAACTGAAAA
>NW_027108721.1:1502551-1515995 GCF_000696795.3 Halyomorpha halys | reverse complement strand
TCATGGCTCTGAAATTTAAGGAATTTACTTTTGTTTCAATCAAGTAAGCTTAGCTGTTTTAAAAATGATGTATGTCATTGGACTAAAACTGAAAATTAAAGCTACTCATTTGAAAGATTACAAAATCATCTACAAAATAAAACTATGCCTGTTTCTATGGAAATAGGTTATCTTTATCTTAACATATAAAAGAACAGCTACCACTTACTGAATATTGATCATTATATTTCCAAAATGACAACGCCTATGAAGCTGGAATTATTATTAGCAGTTCTCCTTATGCTATAGATGTGCAATAAGGCTGGGTTCGAGAAAATTCAAACTCTAAGTGGTTTAAAAAATATTATTTTCAGAACCTCCTTGTTTGGATCTTTCTAAAAACTCCTGGATTTTGGGAATAAACTTGGTCTTTCAGTAAACACAGAAGAGGCAAAGTACACAAAATTCTCCAGAAATGAAAGGAAAAATAACCCAGTGGTCAGAAATTGACAATATGGAAAACTTGAAATATCTAGGGTCATTTATTAAGTCAAAAAATAATATCAAAGATGTTCTAAAAGTAGGGTTAGTAGCTGGAAATAAGTGCTTACTTGCACTCCAAGTGTTATTAAATTTTTGAGATCTGTAAAGCCAAGCTTACACTTTACTGAGGCCTGTATACAAACAGTGAAACATGAGCTTTGACCTAAGAAAACAAAAAGGATATTAAGGTGTTGGAAAGGAAGGTGTTCCTCCTCTTGATTTATGGGCCAATGAGAGAATTGGGACAATGGTGATGGAGAAAAAATTGTGAGTTAATAGAGTTATTTGGTCAACCTGATATATGGTATTTACCAATCTCGCCAGATTCTGATGACTGATGAATTGATGACTTGGCCATATGGAAAAGATGCCACAGCAAGACATCTAAGGTGGATTGATTTCATATAGGATGACCTGCAGTGGTAGAGGGTAAGAAAGAAGATGGGGAAGGCATGTTACTGACAAGAACAATGGTTGAGGATAATCTCAGAGGCCAAACCCCTGCAAGAATTGTAGAGCCATTTTATAATTAAATTAATTAATAAAAGTTTTTTTATTCATTAATAATTAGCATAACTTATGTGGTGTGTCCAAACAATATTGTTTAATTCATACAAAGCTTAGTACATGAAAGCACTGTAAGTGGTTACAAAAAAATTATTTTTAGAACCAATAAAAATATATTAAAAAAATTTTGTGTTCTTATTCACTCAAACAGCATAACTGAGGTGGTATATCCAATGTTTTTTAATTCATCTTTTTAAACACATATATTTCATTAGATCAGTGGTTACCAACCTTTTCTTGGCAGCGTAACTCTATTTAGTAGAAGTAGAAAAATGCAGCAGCCCTTACATTATCATCTGATAAAGTGATTTGTATCACTTCCTATGCTAAGACTATGCTTTCTCTTTACAGCAAAAGCAAAGAAAGACTAGGATGTCTACACAAAATTTGAAGAAAATTTGAAATGATAAGGTTCAAAACTGTTTAGTTGACATGGAATAACCCATTAGAGTGGAAAGACTAAATTATTTCACAGAAACCTTGAAAGATGCTAGAGGAACCCTCGTATTTGGAACCACGGGATCAGATACTCACTTTACAATTCATATTGTACTCAATTTACCTTTAGGAAACATTAGCTGTCATTAACCCATAATTTCTTTTTAAAAGTGTATGAACAATGAAAATTGGTGAATAAAAGAGATATTTAATTTAATTAAAAAAGATTTCACTAAATCAAATTCTATTTCCTAAACCTGAAATAATAAAACACTCAACAAATACTTGAACCTGTGAGGTTTCACTCCAATAACTTAATGCAGTCCTTCACATATTTATTTTTTATATCTACTAAAGATTTTAAAATCAAAGTTGAAATTTATTGTGGGACTATTTTTAAATAATCATTTCTAAGTAGTTAAGTAAAGGGGTCTTTAAGTTACTGACTAATCCTGAGAAAGTTTGATCTATAATGGACGACTATTAATGTTTTCTGTAAATTTTAGTTGAGTAAGATTGATTTATATTTCTTCATAAAAACAATTTTTTTAGTTAAATAAAATAGAGAAAAACAACCCATCATACCCAACATTTTACCATATTATAATATATTAGTTTTAAATCATCACCAATTTATATACTCTACAAAAACCTATGATGAAAAAGTAATGAATTCTACAATAAATTCTCCAAATGACAGTTCTAAATAGCTAGGCATATTATTGAAAATTTCTTCTAATTCAAACAAACCACATTCGAATATGAACAAATAAATTGATAAGCTACTAAGAAAAGGGGAGAAAGTTGTAGATAATAATGGTGCATAGGTAATAAATTAAGATAATTTTATTATTTAATGAAAGAAAAATAAAAGTCAGATATGAAAGCAACTTAATAAACATGTATTCATGGAGGACAATTTTGTCTGGCCCTTTATAGGTCAAAGATTGTTTAGCTTAATGGAGTCAATACCTGAACTTGGTTTTAATATTAGAAGAGTTGTTTCTTGAAGTCTAGGAAGTCAGAAAGTAACATGCTGAAGAATCAGGAGCACTTAAAAAGTAAAGTATGGTGGATAAGGAAAATATTTTGGGAAACAAAGTAAAGCACAGAAACACAAGGGTATTTTATCTTTAACAATGATCTGCCCCATACTAACTAGAATGGAGTTGTCAAGATTTATTTCTTGAAATTCCTGCAATATAGATATTAACAGCTTTATTTCATACCTGAAAACAAAATTTAAGAGCTGAAAAGGAAATGGACTAAAAGAAAAATCATACTTTGGCTGGAGTGTACCTGTGTATTTAACGATCACAAATCACTTACAAATTATAATGAAAACAATTACAAAGTACAAATTATATTATAGAAAAATGAAATTATATTTTCATATATAAAAATTTGCAGCTCAGTGAGAGAGAAAAATTTGATCAAATTTGAATATATTTCTCTCAGTGATACAAAATGACAACTTGCTAAGTATAAATAGAGATTTGAAGCACAATGCAGTCGTTTTTCACTTTAAGATATTTATTAACTGATCATTGTTAGTAGTAGTAATAATGACAAGCTTTTCTTTTTGAAGCTAACAGCTCATTTCAAGCACTATACAAACAATAAAGTGCTACTTTTTTTTTTGGTTTTATTATTTTTTTCTTTTTTTTTTTGTTATTAAAGTACTATACATTAAATAGAAAACAGGATCAACCATATCATACCCATAGATTTATGATATAATCAGTGTGGTGAAACTTAAAAAAAAAAAAAAATGGTATGATATGTGGATGATGTGATCCGATTGGTAGAGTTAATTCCTATGAAAATATTCCGTGCAATTCCAAGAATCCAATAAACTATTTACAATAGAGTTAGTTGATTGGCTATGTGAATTATAAGTGTCAGTATTGTATAAGAATTCTTTATTTGTTCCAATAGCATTAAGGGTCTGAAGAAGTGTGTGTCCTATCTTTGCACCATTCATAAGCAACACGGAAGCTTATGCCAATTTTAGATGAGTGCTTTGGTGGTGGAATAGAAGTAAAAGGGAATTTTAATGATTGATATTATATTCGCCTGGTTGTTTGCTGTCTAAATGCTTGTGATATGATCGATTTGAATGATTAAAAGTTTGATAAACAATATGGAAAACTCACTTAAACTAAACAACAAACTACAATGTTTCAGATATTTTTCTTTAAAAAAAATAATAAAAAAATAAATAAAAAATTCTCTAGTATGTCACTATTTGATGATATGATTTATCTAAAGCTATAAATGTCAAAATAATTAAATATACTTCAAAATCTACAATATTTCTGAAGAACACATGTTATAGTATGATTCCACTTGAAATTACAATAGTGAGTACAAAGTATTGTCATGGAATCGGACTAATGTTGGTCTCAGATATGTTTTCTTTTCTATTAATTGTCCATAAACTTTAATTTTAATATTGTCTTTTCCATTTAATAAAATTAAGTCATTATCACTAAAATAAACAAAAAAATTTTTTTTTTCAGTTAATTTGTCTGTAAAACCTCGATTTACAGTGATAATAATTTTGCTTAGAGAGAACTAAGCATAGACAACTGAAAAACAAATTTTTTTACATAAAAACTCCTTAGCCAACATAAATTTAAATTTACAATTAAAGTAAAATGAAACAAAAGTAAAAATAAGCTAGTCTTAACTATTTGGTGGAATTATGAAAAAATAATACACAAAGGGAAGGTTCTTACTTTACATTTTAAGCATAAGTTTATTATGAACTGTACTAAAAATCTAAATAATTTAAAATATGGTTTGAAGAATAGAAGGGAGAGAGGCGGAATCGTTCAGCATTGAATTAACAAGCCAACTAATAAATAGACTTTATCAATCAAAACAGTGATTTTGAAAGTATAATTTAACTGAAATTTCCATTGAAAAGTTTTCCCTGTTTTCCCTTCTTTCAAACTTATATAGTTATTATAAAATTAATCAACAAAATTTGATTTTTTAAATATGTTTGGTTACTAAACCATAATTCCTAAAGAGAATACATATTATTGATGAATTAATATCAAAAATCAAATAATCGAGGTTTTACAGGAATTAATAAGCACATATAAAATATTGATGAATAAGGCTATTTAAATTATGTAAAGCAATCATAAAGAAAAAATTACAGGTACAACTATCAATCTAATGCAAACTAATTTAACTGAAGAAGGTATTTTTAAAATTCATCTGCATCCATAAATATTTTTTAAATCATTCAGTTAAATTCTTAATTTTTCTACAAGTAACAAGAATAGCAGTAATTTTTATCAGACAGTCCTTTTAAAAAATCAATAATAATCCAGCAAGAAATTTTTTTTTTTTTTACATTCATAATTAAATATAACTTCAAAATAGTTCTTCCAGGCCAATCACCTGTATATCATTTTTTTTCATTTCAAAATTAATTCAATATTAATTATATCAATTTGTGATGGTTAATTATTCAAAATGGCCTTTTGCTTGTACACTTAGAACTTTTTTAGAAAAGTTCCTTATTTTATAGAATTACTTAGAACAATTAATATTAATTCCAAATACAAAAAAGCATAATATACGTTTGTTATCTAAACTGGTTTTATGATATTTAAATTAATAGTGTTGAAACAAGAATACATATACATTTGGAATTTTTCAAGACAATAACTACAACAGCTATATGTTTCAGGTCTAAGATATATATTTTTCTTTTATATAATTATATCTGAAGAAAGGATGTTAACACTTATTTTAATAAGACATTAAACATATAGCTGTACCTTAATGTTCCCAAAACATGATCAGCTCTGAAGAACACTTTACATGATTTTGGCAGTTAAAGGTAGGGTAGATAATATTTTTTTATTGCTTTAAATTAACATTAATCTGATTTCGGCAGTTACAAAAAATTAATACTAAGTGTCCACCACCCAGGTGAAATTTAATAAAGATCACCAAACCTCTTACAAGAAAATAAAGTTGCCCAATTTGTAAATATGTCATATCACTGTTTAATATGTTTGTTCTCATAACAATTAAAATATATTTCCTCAACATATATCATTTTTTTTTTTATCTCTCAATAGAAAAATCACAATTTAGTTATAGAAACATAAACAATTTATCTCTAATATTTATTTTAAATATAATTATCTAATAAGACTTTTCCGCCTTGGGCCAAAATGTAAGCACTTCTAGAAATGTCTGCTTTTTTATTAAATTTTTTTTTCATCTAATCAACGACATATGTACTAAGGTGACTAATTTCTAACACATTTTAAACAATAGCTATTTAATTATTTTCACTTGATACATATTTTAGTGTAAAATAAAATTATCAATAAAAATAAAGCTCCATATATTTTTAAATGTTTTTCTCCTGACAATATACCATTATATTGGCACCATAAATTGGTTTCATAACCACAGCTCGAGTGATGTAAGTTTTATGAATTATATACTTAATAATAAAATGAAGTAAGCATAATTATAAAACAAAGCATATATAAGGGACAAAATATGACATAAATTATATGTATACAAAATAGTTTCATTGTGTTACTCTAACTATACAGATATGGTAAGGTTAAAATATGTTTAAATGATATGAAAATGTTTAGGTTTGGTATTTTGATATGTAGAGATATCAGGAGCGAACATAAACTAAAAAATAAAGAAGATGCGACTTACTAGACAATGATAACTATAAGTAGAAGTGAGAAAGATTTATGGCAGTTTTATTTATTTATTTTTTTAATTATTTACAAACAAGTAATGATTTCATGAAATCATTCATATGTTTCACATACATGTAATAGAAATACATATATTTATATGCATGTATTAAAATATGTTCAAAAGAAGTTTCACTACAACTTGAGGTGAAACATTAACATTGAAATAAAAAAAACTTTTTTTTTCGTAACTACAATAGAACTCCATTCAAGTTAAAATTTCTAAAGCTCATCAACAACTGATATTTCTTCTCTAGCTAAATTTATATAGGGCTATGAAACTCCTTCTGAATCGTCTAAATGCCACATTGAAACACATTACATCCTATATATTATATACACGCATTGTATAGTATATATATGCAATAATTGTGCCTCTATAGAAAAATGTCCTGTATAAGATCTATTGTCACACAGTTTTCTGAGTTTTTAAAAATTATTTTTGTTCATTTAGAGAGATTCACTAGAAGTAATTGACAAAAGGTGATCTACTTCTAATCGGAGGGAACCGTTTGGAGAACTAGCCAAGAAAAGTTTTATAAACTACAGATTTTATCTTCAATTTCATGAAAAAAATATTCAGAACAGTATTCTATACATTTTCTATAAATCAATACACATTATTTGATAAAAAATAAGATTTCGATCATTAGTTATGTATACAGTTAGTTATATTAACAAATTAACTTATAAATTAGAAATTTTATAATTTTAAATATTAATTTTAACTTCTGAAAACAAAGTTGAAAAGAGAGCTAAGACTAGGACTCCTAGCGGTGGGGTAGCAGCAGATTCATTCAGCTGCTTCCAAGAGAAAGGTTTTTGGTGTGGGAAACAACTATTCACAAATTCATTAAAGTGAACACGTATACAAATTTATACAATACATATTTTTACGTTTTTACTTTTGCCATGAATATATTTTTGTACGGTTTACTAAAATCAAAATGACCAATCAGGCAACCATTTGTTTTGAATTATTTTTCTTTTTTTTAATTATTAATATTTAGTTGTTATTCTTGAGTTGCTGTAAAAGAATTCTAGACACATACACACACACACTTGCACACACGCAGACATACAGACGAGATGATAGAAAAATGGATAGCGTCCATTCCCGCAGATAGTTCTTATTTTCGTGCTGACTGGGGGGTACCTGCCATCACGAGACCCACCCTGCTGGGCTCCGGGACATCCTCTGGAAAAATAATTATTTATAATGTTACCTATAATATTATCATTTAAATACATTAACTAAATTTAAAATGTTTGAGTTTACATATCAGTGGCTAAAGTTTAAAATTAATGATGAAAATATTTATTTGGTAAAAAAAACATACAATTTTTTTTTTTTGTACCTCTCCAAAATATGTCAACTGAACGTATGACCAAAATGAATAAGATCCAGCCACTGGGTATTATATTTACCAAAAAGTGACTTGAGTATTACATTGGTTAAGTAAGATATAAAAGCAAAAAAGTGATTTTGAACAAATTTTTATCTAAATCTTGAACTAGATTCCTGAAAATTTAGAATTTTCAACTAATTATTCCTTCACTGGAATTAGAGACCTAAGAATATCTGTTATTGGTAACTATTTTCATTTCAACTTAACTCTTATCTAATAAATTTTAAGAATATATAATTAATAAACCACATGAATTAATAAACCATATGAATATATAAACCATATGATTTAATAAACCATATTAATCCTTTTATCATGCTCTAAAATTATATGTTTAGTTCTACTTACCTACACAAACCATTCATCCTTTTGGTTAGATGAAACATCACTGAAACAGCAATATTTAAAAAAAATGAAACATTGAATTAAGGTTAAATTCAAGAAATTAACAAGAAATTTTTTTTTTAGTGTTAACATTTTTATTTATTGGGTTGTAAAATAAGTTTGTAACGTTTTTTACTGGTTATTTCAATAAAAACTTGTAATTATTTTTAATAAATTATATATGACCCATTTTGATCTATTACATGCTGCCATCTTTCAGATAATATTTTAATTCTGTCCTCCCAGAACTTCTCAAATTTTTGCACAACAAAATTCTCTATGTGCGTTTTGCAGTCCTCGAATGAATTAAATTGTTTCCCATTAAGAGAGTTTTGAAGGGCCCGAAATAACTGAAAATCTGTTGGGGAAAGTTCTGGTGAATAGGGCGGGTAAGGGATCACATCCCAGCCAAACTCTAATCATTTCTAAAAAATCCCTAATGGATATGCAGTTCAATAAATATCTTACCCAATAAACATATTCCGCAGCCCCTAAATGATTTGAAACACATGCATGAGATATGTTAAGCATTTCTGCGATTTCCCGTGTCGTAGAGTGAGGGTTGTCTTTGACCATGCTTGAATTTAGTCATCAACAGTTGAAGGACGACTAGAGCGCTTTGCATCTTACAAGTCAAAATTTCTGGTTTTGAACCGATCAAACCACTTAGGGATGGTGCTTTTTGCTTAGGCATCATTTAATTTGTTATTAGTCTTTCTTCTCCACTCTCCATTAAAGTAAATCGAGCCAAAGATAGTGCAGAGGATCTGTTGGAAGTAAGGATCTGTCCCAGATGTATCAATGCTCTTGTCTATCACCACTTTCACAACAGCAAGAATAAAGAGGAGGCATGAAAGGACGAACATAAACTTTGCCATTTTGAGTCAATTCCATCCATTTTTAATGTGATATTTGTCAGTAAATCCGACATCAATATCATCAAAGAATTCATCAACAACTGTTTTGACAACCCTTTCTTTTCCTTTGACCAGTTAGTGATTCTATTTTTACCTACACACAAAAGGTAATCACAAAGCAATCCTTCCTGATTGGACCCGCCCCACTAAAACCTCCAGGGAGGGACAGTCCTATATCACATTTGAAAAATTTACTTAAAATGGGAAGAGGAGAATTAAGAAAGATCAAGCAATATTTAAAAAGTGCCTGAAATTGGAAAACAGCGTGAATTTTTTCATTAACATTATTTTATCAATTGTATTTATTTTACATTAATTGTACAACTAAGTTTATTTATTTTCAACTTTATAGATATTATCTCAAGGCAAATAAAGGATAAATGTTATTTTTATGAAGACTACTATTCAAGAAAATATCTATCTATTTTATAATTTTTCAATCAAGCCTAAATTGTTAAAATGGGTTTTGAATTTTTTTCAACTTGTATGACTTCATATTATAGTTAACTAAACATAATAATTACAAAGAAGGTGAGTTTGTATAATGAAATAAAATTAGATTTAAAAATTGTAAAAAATCTATGGCTTAGCCATCATTATATTTAGTGCATTATAATATTGGACTTACCTATCTGAAGTGTTTCCCTTCAGTTTAGTAGTGTGTAGAGGGTGACCCGGAGGTTTCCTGTGTACCCCCGGCCCGCAGGGTGAGCCCAGTTTTCCGACCCGGTCCGCCCGGCTCCGTTGGGCGCCCCTTCCCCTGCCTGGCCAATCACACAGTCAGCTGCAACATAATTGCATATTTAATAAATTAAAGTTATAAATAAGAACATAAGGAATACATATTTTGTAATGATAGTTTTAAAACAAAAATATTATTCTAACTGTAACATTTTAATTTCATTATGAAGGTTATAAGGAAAATTGATCCTAATAAATTAATACTTATCCTAAGCTTATCGAGGAAAGAAATAATTTCTAAATTGTAAATAATTAATAATAAAATAAATAATAACACAAAATTATAACACAAGTAACACTCGTTTCAAGTCCTATTGTTCCACATTATTTTTTAATACACTAAAACAACAATAGTTTCCTTTTATTACTGTTAAACATTGAAATTGATTAATATTAATCCTATTTTATATAAGTTGTCTCTTTCTTGTTTTTGTTTTCTCTTTCAATAATCTCTATTTACTGTTCATGGCAGCAATCAATATTTTCAATATTTTATTGTACCCTAGATGCAAAATATTGAAATTTATAGTTTGTTTGTTCTTGCTTAAAAGTTTAGAACCTTTTGGTCATCAACACCTCTTGTTTGTTGTAAGTACAGAGATTGGTATATAAAAATAATATATGCACAAACACACACACTAAATGTGTAATTGAAAATAGCAGAAGTGTTATACATTTTACAGAAATATGCATCATTCTTTTATCATTATATCTAGGTTGTTTTTGTGTGATTCTCTATTTCTATCATTAATGAGTTTAAGTTGTTAGAGCAAGATTTAAAGAAATCATGGGTGCATTTATATGTGATGTAATGAAATAAGGAATACTGTAAAATAGGCTTTATTAAACTGAATTAAACACTTGGCACATGTGACCTGAACAACCATGATTACAACTTCAACTTAAGGAAACATATGATTTAACAACAAGTGGTATATATATAACTGGCACATGAATATCACTGGTACATGAATATATTTATTGTATATAAATATTAGTACATAAATATGTAATTCTGTATAGTATCTATATTTCTATATTATCTATATATATTTCTATATATATTTATATATTTATTTACAATATTTATTTACTATATATATTTATTTCTATATATATTTCTATATTATCTATACATATTCTGAGTGCATTTTAGTTATCCTAATATAATATGAATAGTTATTAACAATTCTAAAGCATTTGTTTCAGAATACTTTTCATGTTAGTGAAGCTCTATATGGAACATGCATAAGTTATGATGGGTCTTAGTACTGATTTAAATAGCATCAATTTATTTCTGGTGTATAATTTTGCTTTTTTATTAAAATATAAATACATCTTATGCAATATTTTCCTTGCATTTTCTAATTTCGTATTGATGTGGAAGTTGAATAACTGTTTGATGCAAGTTTTTACCTAAGCTTCTTTTAGCCAATTAATGGTTGTGTCAATTCGGTGTAAATCGCTGAATCATTAGCAAAGTGGGCTATATCAATATTTTTAAATTTTTGGTAGTCATTTATGAAAATATTGAATAGTATAGGGCTTAAATAGGAACCATGCGGAAGTCCGTCGATGGTATGATATGTAGGGGAGTTATTGTTATAAACTAAAATGAAGAATGATCTTTTGAATAAAATAAAAATGATTGAATGAGTAATATTACATATCTTGGAATATTTAGATTTATTTATTTGAAAATCAGTAACTCTGGGTTGATAGTTTTGAATGCTTTTTCTAGGTCTACATGGACTGCGCCAGTATGTTTTTTGTGATTGAAGTTTTCTTTTAAATTATCTACAACAAGGGCTAATTGGTTGGTAGTTGATTGGAAATGACAGAACCTTAACTGTTCATTAATTAATATATTGTTCACTGTCATGCAATGAGTAATATGCAGCTTTATAATTGTTTTCAAATAGTTTTAGAAAGATGTTACAAAGAATATAGGTCTATAGATGTTAATTCCTAATCTTTACGCAATTTGACCATTGGTATAAGTTTTACAGTTTTCCCTTATTAATTTAAAATAAAAAGTAAGTTAAGTACAGTTTAGGATCCTTAAGTCTTAGACAGCTATTGAAATTTTGTGTCAGATGTATAATTACTTTTTTAAAAAGATTTTTATTATTTTTGTAGGTACACCATTAGGGCCTGGCCAAATTCCTAGGCCAATTATCCCGTGGTATATATTTGTAGTTTTCAATGAATACAATAATAAATACATGTTAAATGAGTAGATAGAAAAATAGAATTTAAAAAAAAATATTCTTAATTATTTTAATAAAAATAACTCCAATAATTTAATAAAATACTGTGATTAAAAGAGATTCAAGAATTTTGAGATTCCATTTTCCACTGATTAAATTATGGCTGCGATGTGTTCAAAGTTTACCAAAATTGAAGGAATTTTAAAAGTAGGGAAAATAGTTTTTATTTTTTTAATATATCCAGTTTTTCTACAGGATAAGAAGGTTCAAATTCTTCATTTTTTGTTCATAAATTTCTATTCATTGTTGTAAATTTATTTTAGGGGGTTAGTACCATATCATGGTTTAATTTCTAAAATTGAGATATCTTTATCTTTATACCCACAAATATATAACATCACAAAAGAACTGCATCATTTGAAAAAATTCTACACTATTCCTTTAAGATCAAACTAATCCATTTCAGTCATTAAAATAATATCTCCTCCTTAGTGAACTTTCAAAAATACTAACTCATTAATTTAATCAATAACCAAGAAAAATTATTGGTTTATTATGATTTTTTTTTTACTTAGTTTTAGTTTTTGTTTGTTTTATAACCACAGTTGGACTAATATATCTTTAACAAACCATTTAGGTCTCTCCTAGGTAGCAATATGTCGCAGATTAAAATCTAAATTAATTTTTTTTTTACTTAGTTTTAGTTTTTGTTTGTTTTATAACCACAGTTGGACTAATGCATCTTTAACAAACCATTTAGGTCTCTCCTAGGCAGCAATATGTCGCAGATTAAAATTTTTTAAATGTTAATAAACGCAGGGATTCAAGTAATAAGCTCTGCCAAATCAACCATTTTATAAAATTTATAATGAAATCATTATAAGCTACCTTGTAAGTAGGAACCATATAGAACAAGAACAATCATAAAATATTCTTGAGAGAATTATTCTGAACTAGGCTTTCACGTACTCCCACATATTCAGTATTCACGTAATGGCTTAATATTTCCATAAGAGGTAGAACTGAACACACTTCAGGGTATTGCGTTAAAACTCATTCGTAATTTTCAGAGAATCGTTCTAGGATTGCTTGAATTATCCAACGAGTACAGGGAAAACTGCTGTAATAAATTATGTTATGCCTTTACAACAATAGACGTATATGAATAAAAATAAGTTTTATCAAACATACAAGGAAAGTTCTCAACTAGATTAGGTCCAGGACGTATTATAGTGGTTAACATTTTTTTTCTTGTTTTTTTTTTACAGGAATAGGATCCTCTTAATATAAAAGAAAAAAAAGTTTCATTTAACTTATTGAAATTGACTAACCAGACTTCCTAAGAAAAGAAAATCTAAAAAAAAAAAACTTTTGAGTTATAGGCTGCATTGAAAAATTTGTTAATCGTAACTTGTGTGGGGGATAGAGTGGGCTCAGGGATCCTCAGGTCGATTGTGTAAATATTGTATATATTATTTTATTATTATGTTATTTTATTTATT
>NW_027108721.1:1496251-1502501 GCF_000696795.3 Halyomorpha halys | reverse complement strand
TTTTTATTTTAGTATGTATGAGATCATTCATAATATTACCTATTGCCCACAACTGTGTGGCAGATTGTAATATCTATCAATAAATAAATCTATCAAATCAAAAAAAAAAAAAATCGTAACTTGTGGATAGAGAACTTGCTGGATGGGGATGTCAATACGTATAGTGTAGGCAGAGGGGGTTATCCATGGATTGAGACTTATAGAAAGATCCGAGGCTTGAGTGATAGACCTCTATGTTGTAAATATAGCGCACGTGACGCGAACAATGCCTAATTTTACTGATGAGAATATAACTCCTTCAACATTAGACTGTAATAATAAAAAAAAAAAAGCTAGTGCTGTCTTAGAAGAGATTGGATTAGCGAACGGTAACATCTCAGTAACAAAAGTCAACCGTCCTGTCAATGCCATAAATGCCAAGTGTTACGTGTTTTTATTACTCTTTGTGAAATTAACATTTAAACTATTTATTTATACATTTATACTATTAAAGTAAATGCATTCACAAAGGCACAAGTATTGTATGATAACTAATGATAAATTTCGCGCAGACCAATCTGATCCGAGCTTTAATATTTAAAGGTGAATATTTAGAAAAAAAAAATCTTCTTTCCTTCCATGTAACAGACTAATATTCGCAATAACACGAGGGAAGCTATTACTTTAGCTTAGAATATGATATGAAATGTTTAATACAGATATTCTGCCAGGATGGATAAATTTTCAAAGAGATTCGATTCACCTTGAGTGGGGATTATAAGCTAATTTTCTGTTTGAGAGATCAAAGACACATCATGGTGGATATTACACCTGTTGCGGGTCAATGTATTTATTTCATAGGGGGAAATATATAAAATAAAAGCCGTTAAGGGATGGGTTGAAAAAAAATGAATGTAATGCCAAAGTTGGTTAAGGAATATATATTTATACTTATTGTAAGTTTTTACTAAAAGTAATAAAATATGCAATTATCATTACGAAACATAAGACCATCCTTCATCTTCAGATAAATTAAGTATATGATGAAGTGTATAATAGTTGTATATGAATTTTAATCCATATTGTGCAGATCTATAAAAATAATGCATTAAGCGTGGAATGGTAGAGTTCTCACGTATTGACATTGACAGGCACGCAAATCGATAACATAGCCTTTTTGTTTTGCTGGAGATCAGACACCCGGTCGTGTGATATTGCGGCAACAAGAGTCGGGGACGAATCTGATAGCAGAATAAAAGAAAAAAAATGAACTCTGGGATTGCCAGCAACATGTCATTTCATATTCTTCATTGTTCAAAATTACAGCAATTTAAAATTCCTCATTCAAAATATTTATTACCCGTTACCTTAATGTTTATCTTTTATTAATTAAATCTCCTTCTCTATTTTTAAAAGAATATAAGATGTTATTAACTCAGTCCGCAAACGAGTATTCGTAAAGATCAGGTATGTAGAGCGCTGACAGACACGCCCAATCCTAGGAAGAACCACGATTTATGTGTCCCGCACTGGTCTGGGACAAGATCCAAAAACTAGGACAGATGGAACAAATTGGGGTGGATCGCTCCTTTATCCGGTGTACGATGAAGGTGGAGACAATCCTAGAGGCGGAGCATCAAAAGTAAGTGATGTTTACGTATCATCAAGGAAAAAATGACTACCAATAGGTGAGGGAAACGTTGCACGCGTTGTGCAGCAGATATCTCTAGTGCGGCATGTAACGCACCGTCCAAAAAAACATTGGAAACTGCGAAGTGTGCCTCAGTGCTAAGTACTATAGACATCTCCTACTATAGACATCTCCTAGTGTCCTCTCTCATCTTCCCCCACTTCGACTACGGATCCTTGGTGTATGGAGGACTATCTGCAGGACTAGAGTTGAGACTGAAGAGACTCATGAATTGCTTTGTAAGATTTATCTTTGGGTTTCCTAGACACTCTCAAGTCTCTCGCTGGTATTCCGAGTTGAAGTGGCTGTATCCAACCTCCCGAAGGCAATACCTCCTTGGTGTTTTTCTATTCCAAGTTCTTAAAATCAAAAAACCTACCTATATCCTAGATCTCCTCACTCTTCGTTCATCCGTCCACTCATTAAACACCAGATCCCATCCGAATGATTTATAAATGCCCTCCTATAGAACCTCCTTCTTTAGCAAATCCTTCGTCATACGTGCAACCTCCCTCTGGAATTCTCTACCCATCTTCATTCGCCAGTCCTCATCCATTCTTTCCTTTAACCAACACCTATTCCTTCATTTATTGCCTAACCAATCGTCCACATCTTTGTAATCAAATAAATAGGCATGTGTTGATTAACATTATAAACAGTAGTAAAGCCAATATACCAATGTAATTTTATTCTACTATCTGAAAATTTGTAAACGCGATAAACGATAAAAATCTCACTATATGAACCATGTATTTATTCTTAGGGGACATATGTCCCAGAATAAAATTATTTTTTCATTTCATTTCAACCCAGGGCGACGCAAGAAGGGACCCCTCTTTCCCTCTCCCCGCTCCCCCGCAGATCCTCCTCTTAGGTTTCTTTAAATAGACTCCTTCACGTTGAAGGTTACAGGTGAACCACGGTGATAGATGTCTTCAGTAAAGTGGCACCCTTTGCAAGAAAGATCAGTAGAAGAAGTGTTACGAACATTGCGAACGTAGTTCCAATTTTATAGCGCTTTGCGACTGAATAAATTCTCTGACCATTCTGTATAGTTTTAAAATACATTTTTTGATCCTTTAAGCTCCTTTACAGTCACTTAATTTTTCTAAACTAAAATTATAGTTGAAAGTTTTCGAGTTCACTGGAAAAGATAATTTGTATAAGATTTGGGAAGTGGTCATACTTTTAAATATACAATATTTAAAGGGTATTTATAAAATAGAATCATGAATGTTCATTTAGAGCCAAACTATTAAAAAAAAAAAAATTGAAAGAAACGAATAATCCATGGCTCTGATATCTTTAAAATATTTCAGAACTTCATAATGGACTAAGCCTTATATTAGTTCTATGTTAGTACTTTTCAGTGTAATATCTTGGCATTAAAAACATAATTGACATAAAATGAATTAAGTATAAAAAAAAAAGATAAATTATATAACTTTAGTAATTGTAAAAGATGGCTTAATTTTACACCCTTTAACTCAGGAAAGACGTTAGTAGACTCGAACTTTTCCAACTAAACGCTGGCCGAGATTACCAAAGTAATTATTTTTACAAACTTGCCAACTCTCAAAGAATGTATTAATATTATGAACATGTTTCTGATAAAACTTTTGAAAATAGTAGTCAACGCCGAATTGATATGACGACAGATGGCATACCTATATCAATCATCAGCTAAATTAACTATAAAAAAATATTGATACGTTCAATACAATTTGTAGGCACAAAGAAGAATAAGAAGAGGTATGAGGGAAAAATAGGAGTTAGGAGTTGAATTTTTTTTTGTCGCTGCTGCTGAAGATTGACTGTGATTAAAAGTGTTAATTTTTTAATTTTATGTGAAGAATTGACAAAATAGGGCAATTTTGGACAAAATATTAATGACCTGGGCAGAATAGCCTGCTTATAGTTTTTAAAAATTAGTGTGATTCTAAAATTGTATTAAGATTGCCATTGAAACGTTTGACTTGTAAGAAATATAAATTGTTTTGAGACTAAAATTAGATAAATTCATCTATTTAAACAATATATTTTTTTTAGTTTGAAAATGTCTGTGAATCACTCAGTATTTAAAAAAAAAAAAAAAATTATGATGGGGCCAATAAACGCATTTTGCACGCTAAAATCTTGTCTCGGCTTTTATTATGTTAAGGACAAAAAAAAATAATAAGCACTCGTATTTATGGGAATTAGTTCAACCAATAAACCTATATCACCACCACTAATGGCTCAGTCTAACCAAATAACGGTGATAGAGGATAAAAATCATTATGATTGGTTATTTTCAAACAAACATTTTTATCAGTTTATTTCCACTCAAAACATAGTATGGAATAATGAATAGGGATATAGTGATATTGTAGGTAATAATTTGATAATGTACACTTATTTTATTGCTAATATCAATTCGTATAATACATCAATGTATAAACTAATTTGATTTGTATTTTTACATTTTGTATCCACAAATTAAGGCTCTGAATCAGATATCAGAAGAAGAATGTTCATATTATCGAATCAAGGAATTTCGGCAAATTATATTGCACACAATACATTAAAAATCTGATAAATTTTACTATGTAAAACAATTTGAGGAGTTTAGAAAGATTTTTCTTTATGGTATATTCAAATAGAGAATTTAAAAATAAAAGTCAGATATAATAAAAATAATGTAAAATAAATAATAAGAAAGTACTTATTCATAAACAATTATTAGTATTTGAAATTCAATAATTAAAAGATTTTTTAGTTGTCATCTTTATTTCAATCTAACAGCCCTGTGAAGTGGAGCCAAGCTTTGGTTAACAATAAAAAGTTCTCTTTTACTATTTTTGTACCTTTATTGACCGCCACCTGGACTATCTTCCTACGATACAAATCAATTTTTCTTCGAGTTGCTTAACAAAAGCCTTACTAGATTTCCAACCAGAGAGAACCAATCTGATTATTGGAATGAAATGAATTTCAACGTCTCCACATTATTTAAAATATCACAACTGCATTAGTTGATCAAGATAAGAATATTGTTCAACATTTATTTAGAGTTAGTTGTATAGTTTAGTTTCTTAATATAACCTGAAGGTTTATTTTTATTCATTGTTCCCGCATGGGTTCAAAGCGATGGGCCCAGAATAAGGTTGGGCGTAGTTGGGTATTTGGGTCCTGTCAGCAAATAATCCATGAGCTGAAGAGGAAAAATGTTGGGCCAGCCCTAACAGCTCATTATAACTGACTAAAAGCCTTCTTCCAACAAGCCCCTAACAAGTTGTCAGATTAACGGACACTTTGAATAATGATTATAAAACTCGCCCGATCCCGAATATTTTCGCATTTTCTTTCTTTTTTTTCAATTTAAAAAACTTAATAATGCCTACATTAATCAATTTACAAAAATAATTGAATATTAAATAATTATGTAATTTAAGATAGAAATATCTTGAATTAATCAATGAAGGAGAGCAAAATTTCAAAATATAACAATTAAAAAATAAAATAGATTTATCACAAGATCCCAAAACAAAGCCACAAGCCTGTGAAACAGTAGAAATAACCAAACAGCCAACATTTCGGTAATTCAGGTATCATCAGGACTTAAATAAATAAGAAGAAGTAATCACAAGCAGGACATCTCGCATCAAAATTCTAAAATATCCTAACCAAATGAAGATAACATTCCAAAACAGATCATTCCTTCTTTCAATTTCAAGCGCTTTTAAATATTGCTCGATTAAACTATTTTAAAGTTTCCTCTTCCCGTTTTAAGGTAATATTTCAAGTGATATAGTAAGTGATATAGGGCCGTCGCCCCCCAGGGGTCTTAGCGGGGCGGGGAAGAATTGGCTTTTTTATGTTTTATGATCTCCTCTTGTGAGATTGTGACTTATCGTATATTGACCAACCTACTCGCTATAATTGTCTGTTTAAAAAGTCGGATAAGTAAGGCGGTAGTGGTAATGGAGGGCAGGAGTGGAGGGTTTCATACCGTTTTTCAATTTTAGGCGCTTTTTAAATATTGTTCGATTAAACTATCTTAAAGTTTTCTGTATACACATATAACAACATACACCTATGTACATATAATAAACATACATAAATATAATGTAATAGCTTATTTAGATTTAAATGTAGCTATATTAAATAAAGCTACTGAACGTAGCCCCATACATTTCATTAAGATAATGTTCTGGAGGATTTTTCGTATTTGTCTAGGAATCCACTAAATCTATTTTCCAGAGCTTAAATAAATTATGTAACTTTGGAAGATTAGTGAGACATATGTTGGATTTTTATGAATTGTTAGGATTCTAAGCCACCTGAATATCGCGTTTAGAATGTTAGGACTACAAGGAATGTCATGAGTGTATGTAATGTAGAGTAGTGGAGCGATCACTAAAGTTTGAGGTACTCCAATTGAGAATGACCTAATAGAAGATAGCTCTGATCCGAGCCGTACAGAAAAAAATCTACCATAATAATTACATAAAATTTGAAGATTTACTTTAAAGTATACTTAAGGTAAAATGTTTTGATCGAGTCTGGCATCCAGGTCTGCTCTATAAACTTCGTCAATTC
>NW_027108721.1:1472454-1495506 GCF_000696795.3 Halyomorpha halys | reverse complement strand
ATAATCCTCCGAGGCGTCTGAAAAGAAGATGGCCATGGGACCTTCTAGTTTAAATTAATGTTTGAAGTACCACGAATGGGTGGTTCCTTCCCAAGATTTTCAAGTGTACTACATATTTACCTATTGTATTATTTTGTACAGTTGTAAATTACAATAAATAAATAATAAAAAAAAAAAAAGGTAAAATGTAGATTTTAGAGATTTTGGAAGTGAGATTCAGGAAAGTTTTGAAGTGATGATTAATTTTTAAAATATGAAGTGTGCAATAATATGATCTTGTGATTTTCACTACTGTTTGAGAGAGACTCCCAGTTTCGCTTCGCAATCTTCTTGTCATTGAAATTCACATTTATCAAAACGTACTTAGTAATGAAAAATAAGTGAAATTCGAGGAAATGTATTTCGCATTCTAGTAATAGAATTATTGCCTTAGCCTATTTCTATAAAAGCATGGAATAAAAGAAAAAAAAACATCAAGAGCCGGAAAAAACTCGGTTAGCCTTTATTCGCACTCTAAGGGCTCCTGGAAATTTCATATGATGGAGAGTGGGCAGAGCTGGCTCATGATGATCGGCCACTAGGGACCCTCAGCCATGAATTCTCCATAAGATCTCTCTGCTAGGAAAACTGCTTATTGTTTACATAATCCTTCAGCGTCCTCTGTGGGGAAATTAGAGCTCGTTTCCTCCTACCATCCCGAGTTTTTTCCTCTCTTTTTCCACCAAAGGCCCTTCCTCGGGGCTGCAAGAGGTCGGATAATTAATTTTATACTGCCAAGATAGAGGGGGAGAGTAGGATAATAGGATATTACTCAGCGCTGTCTCGGGATTCTTAAAATGAACAAAAAATGAATAAACCCATAGTTAATTAGCTCGAGTGCAATTACTTTTTGAGTCGGAATTACAAGTTTAAACGTTCTGAAATGTCTGCATTGTAAAAATAAATTACTCAATTTAGGTTTTACGACTTTTTAAATTATAACGGATGAGTGCAACATTTCCAGTAAAATTATTTGTAATCCTATTTCCATCTTATACTGAAATTAGAATCAAATTTTTTTTTTCGGATCGGAAGATTAATAGTTGACCGTCTGTAATAGATAGTAAGAAGATAGTCCGAGTGGCGGTGAATAAAGGTACAAAGTAAAAAAAAATTATTGGTAATAAACGGTTTCAAGGCTTCATTTGGGATATATGAGAACGAGATACAAACATTGTAAACTATGACAATTAGTTTTCTATTCGTCTATGTTTTTGATGATAAATGTTAATAAATATTTTATTTGTTCTATTCGTTTATATTTTCTTAACTTACCATGTTTATCTTGTTCTCGTTCAAGATATAAACTTAATAAACAACTAAAATATAAATAAAAAGGGGGTAAAATGTTATTAAAAAAAAAGAAGAAACATGGTAAGTTGAAAAAATATAAACATAGACGAATAGAAAACTAATTATAATATTTTATAATGTTTGTATCTCGTTCTCATTTATCCCTGTTGAAGCCCTGCAAAGTGGAACAAAACGTTGGTAACCGAAAAATAGTTTTTTACAATTGTGTACCTTCATTGACTGCTACCCGGACTTTCTTCCTACAGTTGTTTTTTCCTGATCCATTCTCAAGTGATAGCCGTTTTTTTTTTAATATAGTGTAAGCAGGAAAAAAATTAATTACAAGTCATCAGTCAATCTCAATTTTTTACGACCCATTTTTATAATTATTACACGATTATTATCAAAAGTTTTACTTTTGTATATAATAGAGAGACCTCGCGTTACAAATTTATCGAAATTATCTCATAATATATGTTGCGATAACAACAATATATCACATGTGTAGAGGAAGCTAAAGTGAGGTTAGCCTTTTGGGCAACAGGTTGACTTTCCCTAGTAGTTATAAGAATGCTCAGCGAATCACATGGGGTGTTACCTCTCTTCTCCGTGACTGTTAGTCCAATTTCCTTTATGTAAGAGAATTGGTTTTAGCTATTCCATATCGATGTTCTTTTAGTAATTTTTCTTGTGTTACATTAAATAGTTATATTTCATTCTTTATTTTTTTTTCGAGCATACACTAATTTGAAAAAAAGAATCTAATCAATACAGAATAGATGTAAATTACAGTTATACTACTTGAGAAACGGGTAAAATAATTAAATGAACTATTGTAAATTTTATAAAATGGGCGTTAGACCATCGTTAGGGGAAAAGGGGGTATCCCATTAGTTAAAAAAACAAATAAGGATTTGAAAATAAAATAATTTTTTAATAAATTTTCGAGTAATATAATAAATTAAAAGAATCGAAATTTGTTAATTATTAAAAATAATTTATTATTAAATACCAAAACAATTTTTTTTACTTCAGGATAAAGGAAACCGATTTACTAATTTTTGTTTTATTCAAAAGGACCATCGATTATAAATGTCATTATCAAACCAACTAAAACTTATGTCACCCATTGCCTAGTTAAATCAGGAAAAGAAATAACAAAGCGAGGGCCAACAACAAATCAACTCCTTTAATTATCGAAAAATCGTTGCCTGCTCGGAGATAACAATAGGCTCTTCTGTAAGAATAATGGCGTGATAATAGTCCTTTAGTGGTTCCTTCCCGATATCTTATCTCAAAGGGCGATAGATCTTCCTGTCAGTTTAACTCAAACAACCTTAATCACACAACTCTTAATTAAACTCTTTATTTCATTCATTCAATTCCTTCGTTTCCAAAATATCCAAGTTAGGAATGTATAGTAAAAATATTAATTATTTAATTCGCACTGATGAAATGCAGTTTTTTTTTTAATCGTAAACTACTATATAGGTCATTCTACCAAATTAAAGAATTTTCGCCCCTAACATTTTAATGTATAGCTGCTTTGCATTAATAGTGGCACACATGACGAACAAAAAAGTTTTGATTTTATATTTAATTGGACGTGTTCTAAAGATAGTGCCATAGACTGGTATTATTTTATGTATTGAGGTCATCCTACAGACTGTCCCAAAGTCAGTAGGCTTTATACAAATAGATTAACATAACGTTTCAACGATACTACGTTAGGTTGAAGGAATTAGATTACCTATCGAACATGATTTTATGTTTAAGTTTTTACGAGTAGTATTTAAATCATAAGGCCAAACCCGCGGTCCTCTGTCACGTTCCAAGCACTAGCGATAAGAGCAGCCAGTGAGATTAAATTATACTGTAAATTCTTGTTCGGGAAGCTTAATCACTGAATCCAATAATGTTCACCAGAAATATATGTGGTGGTAGTCATATTGAGAAAAGTTACTATAGTAAGAGTCCCTGCTTTAGAATTTTCTGACTTGCAGTTTCCATCCCAATTAACTTTCAAACCAAATGATATGAAGTACCTTCACGAATAGTAAAGTTTTTTTTTTAATTTACAGTTTCTTGAAATGGTTTCCTTTATCACAAGAAAGTCCATTTTTTAAATGTCTTCCTTTGACTAATCAGTCTTAGAATGAAAATGGTTGTCATTATCCACCAAATTATCAATAATAGCTGACCATTTCATAATATCATGTTAA
Organism: Halyomorpha halys; assembly: GCF_000696795.3. Lineage (NCBI taxonomy): Eukaryota > Metazoa > Arthropoda > Insecta > Hemiptera > Pentatomidae > Halyomorpha > Halyomorpha halys. Next base: position 1,491,952 of record NW_027108721.1, on the reverse strand, counting down.
CAGAATCAAGTCTTTGAATTCATCTTTGAAACCTTAAAAAAAAACAAAAATTATAAAACTATATATTAATTCCTATACATTGCCACTTCATATATGTTCTCAGAAATGCTTAATGGTATTTAGTAAAAATGTGGGACTAAAAATATTTCAAAAATGTACTCGAAAGTCTGCTTCTTCGGGACAATATATTATATATAAAATCTAAAAAATCTGTACCGCACATCCCACGAAGTGTCCGAGGTGCAGTACTTTGCAAAAGAGTACTCTTACTTGAACAACGGTTGTGTAACGATATGATTTGGCGCTCACTAATCACGCTCGATCGCCACAGATTTTCCCAGTTTAGGTTATCCACTTAAAGAGGTTGGGTGGACCTCGGAAGGCTCTTGAATCATACCTACATTAACAGAATAAAAAATTATCTGCCACAGCTGGATTCGAACCTGGGTCCTTAATAAAGACAGTAGCACAGTGCCTTACCACTGAGCCACCCCGTTCTTTATGTGTATACACATATATATCGTACTGTTATACATAGACATTTCTGTAACGTTTCAGCCTAGTCGATAGACAAGTTCTATCTTCACCCCAGTCATAATATTAAAATCTTCTTTCAAATATATAACTCCTGAAAGTATTTCAATATGTTTTTTTGTTGTGGTAATTTTCTTTTAAGAAATTTTATATTTAATATCCAAAAAGACATTATACGAGCTGTCAATTTTTTCCTTTCCGAATCATTTTTCATCTTTATCATCAAAGTTCATTATGGGAAAAATATAGAATAACGTGAATTTCTCGTAATTAACAACTTATTCCTTACTATTAAAATTATTTTATGCTCTTAAAAAAATTTCCTTCACCCTGATAAATATTTTAAACTAATCACAGTAGAAACTTGAAAAACATATATGTAGATAAAAATAGCGGAGAGACAAGCACTTGGATGAAAGGTAATATAAACATCACTGAACAACCACGTAATTCAGATATTGGGCAAACATAAAAAATAAAATTAAATACTACATATAAACAATATAAAGGAAATTAAATAGTTATAGTGGGTCGCTCCAAGACAAAACATAAGATCTTATATCTAGTCTCTATTCATGTTCATCTTACCTTTTCATATCCTGATGATACCTGATTTACATTATTTACTGGTTATATAACACGTTATTACATTATTAAAAGTTATTTACTGGCATTTGAGAGGGTTCAAGATTTGTTTAAAGGGTCTTAAACTAGTATTATACAATATATTTTGCAACTTTTTTTTTTGGTTCTCTTTATTTAATTATTGTTATATCACAATGAAATTAGATATTATAGAAATGCTAATAGAAACATCAACAATCATTTTCTCTTACATATTTAATATTACAAGAAAAATATGGATTAAATAAAGTACTTATATGGTTTTTTATTTTTTTTTTCTGGAACAAAAGAGATGGAGCGAAAAGGATTGGATATTGAATGCCAGCTACGTGCTACTACATTCTTGTAATAGAATGCTATCTGTCTAAATCCGTCCCGGGGTAGTCAGTCAGTTATCTTCCGGTGAAATACCCTCACGAAGATCCCCTCCTGAGAAATGTGAGCCATTTCCAGTAACTAAAAAAAAACTTATAACCCTTTCTTTTGGTCTGGGCTACTCTTGGTTCTGCTTCGAAACAGGATGAACTCAAAATTAATATTTTTATCGATGAATTTTCATAATTTTTCCGTGTATGAATGGAGCCTAGTTTTCACAATTCAAAGTCCATTTTCAAATTATATTCAGATGTAAACATCCTCATCTAACAAAAAATATTAAGGCCATTCTGATGTTCAAGTATGAACTCTGGAGGGGTATTCTATACAAATGAAGAAAAAAATTACAATTATTCCAAAATAAGCTCCTGAGAATCGCAGTAGACAATTCTCTGTTTGTAAGAAATAATCAATTATATCAAGAGCTACAACTAGAATCTATGTGTGAATTTATAAAAAAAAGTTATACTAAATTCCATTCGCAGTCAAAGTTGCAATTACAACGTGAGAAATCAACTTCTTCTCGAAGACTGAAGCTCAGGCTATTGTAAGCCATTTAGTTATGAATTAATTTTATATTTATCTATTTCTGTGCACTTATTTTATTACAATTTTTACTGTTTTATTTTATTTCTTCTTTCTTTTTCTGTTTCAACTGTGTCCCCATTATATAAGGCAGTTGTTTGCTTTCTAATTCTATAAATATTAGATGTCTTGTTGTATTTGTATTTATTTATTTTTTCAATGATATAAATATTATCATTTCTACTATAATCATTATTAATTTTTTTAAACAAAACTTTATTTTTTTCATTTATAATAGTTAAATAATTATAAATTTGTTAATAGCTGAGGGAGTCTTTTACACGAGGCCATTGTAATTTTTTTTAGAGCGGATGAAACTGTTATATTATAACCATGTAGGATTCACCAGGTCAATCTGGTAATAAAGAAATACAAATATTATACACGAGGTAAAAGGATTTCTTCTAAAATTTGTTGGCTCAAATTTAACTTTAAATTTGATTATCTATGTTATAAATATGGTAATTTTATAGCAATAGCACCTACTCTTTAAACATAAGAACAAAGAATTGTGAAATTTTAAACTTCATTATAATGAAAGTAGCAGTTTCAGCTGAGTATATTGTTGGGGTCATATATAACAAGGCTACTGTATCATCGATATAGTCATCTACGGTAGTTGAATGTGAGCAAAGACAGTCCTACGGCAGTCGAAGATTGCTTATTTGGGAATCTGCGAAGAACTGGAGGAGTGAATATTACGGTTAATCTCAACCAACTAGATCTGCTGTATTATGTTCACCTTCCAGAAGAACAAGCACCCTCTCCCTCAAGTCTATAGTATAGCAGGGCGCAAGAACATACTTACAGGCTACGTAGTGTACCTGGGTGTTACCCTTGACACCTGACACTAGCTCACCAGTGCCCAAAATTACAAATTTATAAAAGTAAACTCAGACGGACCCTGTTCCACGGAGCGCTTAACCTGGCTAACACAGCATCCTCAACAACGAAAGAACTCCAACAGTTTCAGGGTATTATTCTGAGATGCATTCTTCTTTACTAAGAGCGAAATCTGACTAAATTCATACGACACTTGAACTGTCGACAGTAACCGCATTCATCCCACGTTAGCTCTTCAAATTCTTTGATAACCTCCAACACTGCACTAATCCACTATTCCAGACACTTACACAAATAGGGCGCCAGAAAAGGTGGCAAACAACTCAGACTCGATTGAGGATTACCAACTTAATACTGAGAACAAGACAACTAGTGAACTCAGTCATCAGGCAGTTGTGTGTCCGTTTTCCCACCTATATCCGTCATATTTCCTTTCCTCAGTCCCCTCTTAAAATGCATCAAACGCAGTAAAAGAGTTTGATCCATGAGGCCTAAAATAAAAATGAAAGTAACAATCATAAGCCTACTATAGCTTATCAAACGGTCTTTTTTTCCTTTGAACTGCAATCATTTTTTTAAATGTTTTATAAATTGTTGTTAGCTGTGAAATCCGTTGACAATTTTTTATTTATTTAATAAAAAGAACAATAATTATTTAAAACTGAAGATATATGAAGGTTTTACTTACGGGGTAGGGTGGTAGTGTTCCTCTGTAGGGGAGGACGGCGACAAAGGCATATCGAGAGGCCGACAAGGAAAACACAGAGGATGAGCACCGAAGACACGAATCCTATTACGAACAGGGTCATGCTCAGCCCGAAGATGGTGCCCATTTCGCTGCCTCCTAAATAGATAAGGTATACATTACTATAATATAAAATAACATGTTTTGCTTATATTTGTTCATCAACCTATTTATAAAATACAATGCCATAATTTATTAAAGGATTTAATAAAGCATACCTTGAATACAAGATAGAATAAATAAACTGACATAAAAAAATAGCTGATTTCTAATTAATCAGGTTATTAATCATTACTCATGAGTCAGATTATTACTCTACGGAGATAGATTATAATATACTATAACAAGAAATCGGCGTGGAGCTGTCACTTCCATTCTCCGTAGATTACCTTTCTTATCTTACCATTAAAACATTTATTTACAGCGTAAATCACGGATTGAACACCAAAATGTAAGATATCGATTGATGTATGATGAGGTTAATATCTCAAAGAGAGACCATAACACCAAAAATAATTAGCGAGAGTTTGCCTACCTCACTCGCCCCCTTACAACAGAGGTCTCGGAGTTGGTTCTTCACTCCTATGCCAGTTCTTTTTTACTGATTACATTTCTTTCACTATCTTCCTAAAGAACTCATGAACTCCAGTTATAACTTTATGTCAGTTTCATTTATTTTCGTCCAGATTCGTTTTAAATAGTTTATTTAAATTAAATAGTTGCCAATTTTTCCATATTTTGAAATCAATTAGATTTAATAATAACTTTAGGCCAAAAATAATGTTTTTATACAGTTATCAAATAATATTTACAAAATCGAGACGAGTAACGACTTTTTACGAAAAGTTCAATAAAATAACTTTTCAATTGTGACAAAAAAAGTTTAAATTTGTTCCCATAGAATGGTGTGTAGGATTAGAATCTTTTCTAATTTTCATATTCCAGTTATTAACGAATTTATATTGAACTCAGATCAGGAAAAAAAATGATCAATGTAACTTAGAAAATTAAATTAATTTTTATTACTAATGTAATGATCTTTTCCTAAGAAATAATTTGAGTTTAGAGTTCAGGGAAATCGTTATTCCTCAGAGTTTCACGCCAAAAAAATAAATAAATCGATTAAGAACAAATAAGTATTGCTATAGAATGAATTTTGATTTTGATTGCCACTAATTCTGCCAAAGAAAAAATGATTTTGAGTTCTGTAAGAATTAAAAAAAAAAAAAATGGAAGTATAAAAGCAGGAACATATTTTTTCGAAATTATTTCTTCTTTTTGTTTCACTGGGGGATTCAAAAATTTCATAATTTAGTTAAATCACGATTTAAACTAATACATTCAGACCGATTTCTTTATTAGTCATAACACTCATGTAATAAACCAACTAGAAAGTAAAATACAAAATTTAAATTTTCATAAAAAAATATTGTCATAACAAAAATTAAATTAAATTAAAAATTAAAAATATTAGTCATAACACTCATGTAATAAACCAACTAGAAAGTAAAATACAAAATTTAAATTTTCATAAAAAAATATTAAAATAACTAAATATATGTACATTGCTTTATATTACAACTAAATTCACTCACTGGCACACTGCGATGACAGAAGTTCATCGGAGCCATCGGCGCAGTGGTTGACCCCATCGCAGACGAGATCGCTGGCGATGCAGAACTCTTTTAGGGTACATCTGAACTCCTTGCACGCATGCTCTGGAAAATTAAAAGATTCCAATGTATCTCAATAGCTAAGAGACATTAAAGAAAAAATAAATAAATGGAAGTACGTATTATCGTGGGCAGGAAACTGCAAAATAAAAGTTAATGGATAGTGGCTAATTGGGAAAAGTTTTTTAAGCGAGATCAAGAAGAATTATTTAGCAATCACCAACTTTTTAAAGAGATTTAAGTGCACGAGCGAAAACTTTATTTTCCGCTCATTCTCTTCATTAAAATGAATCCATTATTAAGTTGTAGGTGGACTTTTTAAATTTTCAATTTAAGCTGGGTTCCATTAGACAGCCCCGTGGTGTGTTAACAACTTGAATTATTAAATTTTTTTGTAATATATAGGCGATGATCAAACGTTCAAATAAATGAATTTCACACAATGGACTAAAGAGTAAAAGTTCATAACATGAAGATTACTTCATAATTTTACTTGATATTTATATCATTACATTATATTAATTAATTAATAAAATACATAAAATTATAATGGATTTTGTCAAAAATTCTGAAATTCCGAAAAATCTGTAAAAATCAGATACTAAGGGTGCACAATGCCATGTTAAAGCCGAGCTCTATTATACGTCTACCAGATCTAGGCTCTAACAGGTACTCTAAAAAGAAAAATCGAGAGATTTGTTCTCCATACAATTACAGGAGCAATCTGGGATCAAAGCCCTGATATATGGAAGAGATGAACTGACAGTGTACTGCTTGCAGAGACTTGTCAGTCAATAACTTATGGTATGTGGCTCGAAGCAATCCATCAGGACGGCTCTACACAACAATTAATGCCTGTATAGTTGATAAGTGACAATGTGGGAGGCTGAAAACCAGATGGATAGATAGAATCGACAAAGACGTGAAAGTATGCAGTAAACTGGAAAGCAGTAGCCCAAGATAGACAGGTGTGTAGAAGGCTAGTTCGGGTGGCCAAAGATCTACAAGGTCTGTCCTGCCAACCGAAAGGAAAAAAATCTTGAATTATCTACATAAAGGTGAATATGCTACTAGCTACCGAAAGGCTCTTAATATACCAAATTTAACCCACTAAAAATCTTGAAAAAGTATTTATAATGCTCTCCAACCAGAATTAAAAATAGTTTATTATTATTATAAAAAATATTTATAACTAAACCTTCTTAACTCCTTTATCCCATAATTTTTAGTCCCGATTCCATTCGTAAAGTCAAATTAAGCTATAATCTAAAAAGGTGAACTCTATCAGTTAAATAGAGAAAATAAATGTGACGTAAAACCATTATCTTGGTTATAAGCGAAAATTAGGTATTGATAAAACTACAGCTGAAATTCTATGGATACAATATTTATTCATGAATTAACCATTAATAAATAAATGTCGTATTCATAGCAATTTTAGTAGTGGTTTCATCTATACCTATTTTTTACCCAACTCTGGGTATAAGTATACTCCAGAGTCGTTTAAAAACTATTTTAAGATTTTTTAAATTTATAAAAAAAAAAAATACGGGAATCAGTTTAATTATTGCTATGAATAGTAGTAAATTCCCTTAGAAATACTTTCAGAATCTATTCAATTTTTACACAGTACAGCTATATATGTATGATTTTTTTTTATTCTGCTTTATTAAAAATCATGTTTTATAAAATATTTAAAAAATCAGAGAGTTAATTCGAAATGAAAAATAGTTTATTCAGGACGAAATGAACTCGTTAAATGCAATATGACATTGTTGGTAATACTTCAGCTAATTGAAGATTTATTGGCCACAAACCTAAAAATATAATATGTTTTGGTCATTTTAAAAAATCTAACAAATCAGGCCTAAGACTCGCGTACATTTTAAATAAAAATAAATTGACAAGAAATAGTATACACTTACTTCTAAGTACGACATAATTTTAAGCTATTTTTACAAAACTATTTAGAAATTTCAGTTTTTTTTTCTTTTTTTTTTAAATATATTTTCTTTATCTACTTGCGTGATAAACAATGTGTTATATCGAAAAATAATTTATGAGTGTTTCTTTCTGATTACCTTTGTGATATGAGAGATGAGAAAGTAATAATAAAATCAAAATATAAGCGTATATATAGAAGGTGTCTAAAGCGTTCTGAAATAAGCGGCAATATCTGAAGCTAACCGGTGATTAGACGAGGCCCTATCTACTAGCCATTATGGGAATATAGACAGGAGAGCATTAATCAGAAGAGCGACACCATTCAAGAAGCTCCATATGATGGATTGGCTTTTTATATCCTAACCTAGCTTCTATTTTTTTTGTCTATATATACACAGGTTTATATATCCAGTGACAGGGGACTGACCTGCAGTTAATGTAGCGAGCTGATACGGTAGCTTCGAGCTGGCTGCTATTCTTCATGTGAAAGTTCCCTTTGTAAGAGCGCACTAAAGGATTTCCCTTCATTTCACGGGATCATTCCCTTCATCATTCATTGGATTGTCACTATTGAGATAGGAAGCGGTGTCAGCGGAACTTAATAACATGCTAATGATGTGGGTTGATGAATATAAGTATGTTCTTCACATCACATCACAAAATAAAAGTAAAAATTTCAACCTTTAACGATTTTCTTATCTCTAAAATAAAATTATATTCAACAATCCAATAGACTACATCATCATGATTAATCTAAATGGTATAGAGGACCAATTTTACGATACGGTCATTCATACCACGATAGGAGTCAATAGGTGTCTGGGCTTCTTGGTCTCAGATTATCATGATTTTTTGCTTGTTATTATACTATCTTAATAAATAGCAGATATATATTTTACAATATAATACAAATATATATATTTTTTTAAGTGAGCATTTTTTTCATATGGATTTGAAATAGCCGAATTTCATCATGCTTCGGATTAAACTAATGTTATATTTAAAACCGACTGTACTGGAGCTGAGTTTTGCAACCCTAAGTAGAATACGGACCACTAAGCCGGAAATTGAACCATGTCCCGTCCCCCTGCACTCCCGACTTCGGGCAGAGAGTCCTCGGAAAATATTTATAAATTAGCTTGCTAAAAGATGCATTTCGAGTCACGTTTATTGCACATTTACCAGTTACACCCTTTCAGCTGACACAAAAAACATCAACCAAATTCAATATAGTAATACATACAATTAACCATCACAAAATATGTGTTGCCTATTCGAAGGCTCTAGCGGACCACCGCTTGGCAGTGTTGAGCAAAAAGTAATTATAATTACTAATTACAGTCAAATTTAATTGCGATTACTTTGTTTCAACTAGTAATTGCGATTTCGGACCATTATTACTACAACAGTGCTTCATCAAGTAGTTGAAATTACAAATCTAAATTGTCATTTCAATTTCTAGTTTCAGATAACAGTAATCGCAATTATAATTACAATTACTTTTTCCCAACTCTATTGCTTAGCAATAAACAGTTATTAAGCAATAACTGGTCCTAGTACAAACTAGGGGAGCAATTGTATATAAAATACCAAGGGCCTGAACTAATTTTTAATTAATTAAATAAAATAATTTTTTTTTTAGAAAAGTAGTTTTTAATTATATTATTGAAAATTGCGTAAATAGTGGAGTTTCTCCATGTTGTCGATGAAAAAGTGCTAGTAATTTTATAAGCACTTGTAAAAGTGGAATGTTAAATAACTCGTTTCAAATCATAGCGCATGCTCTCATTTCACATTAAATATATCAACCTCGAAGAAAGATATTATATTATATTATATATATTTATGTACTAGATTTCTTTCAAAAGTTCTCAACTTTATTTTTGAAGAAATCCTTTCGCCTTAAAATAATCTGGTACAGAAACTAGTTTTTGATTTATAACCTAATGTATATCAAAAAAGGTAAAAACTTTTATAAACCATAATTTACAGTTTTTATTTTTTAACATTTTCTAAATTATAAAGAACGTATTATGTCATCCAACCTAATATTTTACTACTGTCTTTGTTAATTAGCTTTTCTTTGTTTTGTAAATAATTTTTTTTCTAACAAAGTAAATATATATCAATACATTTTTTAATGTCCAACAATAAAAGCGCGATTTAATTGGTAGCGATTTATTCATTTTATCAGTCGATCATAATATTCTTTATATTTATTAAAAAAAGTTATACTAGATACAATAAAAAAATTATAAGAAAATACGTTACCACTAAAAAAGATTTAGTTGGATTAGGTTTCCGATTACTGCAGGACTTCTTACACACTTCTAAAGCATTGTATTTGAACCCGCGGCTTCAGTAAAAGGCAACTTCCTTTGTCCCCAACTTCTTTAGACCTATTCCTATTGAACACGTATGGGGTGTTATTCAAATGAGGCTTTCTAACCGAAACCCTATCCCCAAAGGTTTTAGTGGAAGAACTAAGGGATGAACCACAGTTCGTTGGTAACAATATCACTGTGATATCTTGCGAAACTGAATTAATGAATACTGAGCAAGGTTAAAAAATATTTGATTTAAATATAATGTATACAACAATAAATAATAAAATATTTAAATTTAAAAATAATTACTTAGTTTTAAATAATAATGAAATATTTGACAAAAAAATCTTATATAACAGTTGAAAGAACCGTAAATATTAAAGAAATTCAACAGCTTTCTGAATCATATTCAGAATTAATTTTGAAATTACGTTCATCAGTTTTTGTTGAAAACAACTTTATGGTAATTGTGAGATAAATTAGGAATACAAATTAACGAAAATAAAAAAACTGAAAATATAAGATAGTCATTGATTTTTAACTATTTCTGATGACAAACAATTCATCTTGGCTATTCTTTTAAAAATATACCAGATAAAAGTATTTAATAAAAATATTTGGAACAATATTTTAATATTTAGTTCAGATAAGAAAATTTTGTTTTTAGCCAGTAAACTAAGCACGTCTTAAATCATATAACATAAAGCTCAGAATTGAGAAGTCCATTTTTAGAATGACTGGTGATGCCACAAAGGAATCGTTAGACATAGGTTTTTAAACTAAATTAATTTTTTAAAAATTAAATGTAACACTCCTGAGGGGCGAAATAATTTGACTGAAACCTAAATAATCTGTTTTTTTATTATTTTGATCCTAACTAATCGTGAAAATATTATTTTTGTGAATTAAAACAATAATTAAGTATCCATCTCTTTTTTATATTTGTTTATGTTAGAGTATTATATTTTTGCAGCTATGATTAAAGTGTATTTTGTGTTCAAACCTCACACGGACCAATTCCTGAATTCTAAAAATTGCCCAACATTCTGATTCTTAGATTAGCTCTGATAAGCCAGGGTATCTCTATGTCCATGGTTTCTCCTATTAGCAGTCATTATTTGACGATGGATTTCCGGATTAATCTGGTTTAAAGTGTTTACCTGAGTTTCAACTTAGATGAATTCTTCTACTTTTTCAAAAATGTGCAGACCAATGTAACCTTACCCGTCCCTATGACTGGCACCAATAGGGTTCGTATCCATGTACATCCCATTCGTTTCCTTTATAACTAACTATAACCTTACCGGAACCCTTTTAATTCATTTTGACAGTTGAGCAAGAGTTATATACAATTAATTCAATAAATATTTATAAGGATATTTATGAATCTGGTATAAAGTATTATTACTAATATTTCAGATTCAAGGCCTACAAAATATGCAAATTAAATAATGGGCAAAGGATTCCTTTAGCACACGAGGATTTCCGTTGATGATTCTATTCGTGTAGCATTCGAAAGGTTGCAGTGATTAGTCCTCTCCTTTGAGGTATTCTCTATAAGGAACAAAGCCAATGTTATAGTTAACAGTTGAGTAAAAGTAGGAAAAAAGGGGGAGATAAAGCGAGAGAAAAGCTAAAAGATGACTAGGACCATAGAAAAGAGTCCGTTGAGCGGCTCTGGACACAAAAGAGCTTTTCCTCCCCCACCTTTTTCCTCCATTAGGCCTTTATTGGCTCCTAAAGCTAATCAGCTTTGGTCCTGCTCTATATGTCCCGTCCGGGTCTCTTTTGTTTTAATTAAAGGCCACTATTCAATTGTTCCCTTTCATGCGGCGGCTGCCCCTTCCCGTCATCTACTTAGGATTAACCAACAGAAAATAAACCATTTAGGATTCCAGCGTAGGGGGCAGGTTTTATCTGAGTTTTCAAAGAGGTTGGTTAATAGAAGATTTTCTTTTCAGATTTACAAGATTTTTTTTTTCAAGATATCAACTAATTTCAGACGAGAAAACATTTGGTAGACCTGGTGACAACCAGCATTAAGTGATACATTAAACAAATTGGTAACATTGAGTGGTGTTTTAACTAAGTAAAAACATTTTTTTTAGAATTTTATTTATCAAAGAACAATTTATTTACATATATTTACAAAAAAAAAAGAACGAATAAAATGTATTTCTATTCATATATTTCTTTTATAAATTAAGCTATAAAGTTTATTGTTTGCTGGATTTGAATGTTTTAACTGCACGATCTTGCACATTTTGAGGTTTTCGCTACTCGTTTTTCGATTTTTTACTGCACAAAAATTCAAACTATAGTGATTGTTCATACTGGGTAGGCGAAAGTGCATCAGCATTTGATCTACATTCCACAAGTATCTCTCTTAACATAACTAAATCTCTAGTTACACCTAATAATTGCAACACAGCAAAAATATGAACATAAAAGAAGCAATGTTTCTATCCAGAACTAAATCGCTCATTGCACCCATTCACTATTTTAGCCTAGGTGAAGGGTTTTGAATGGGAGCTCTAGCATTGATCGGGTGCAGTTTGCACTCATTCATTATTTAAGAGGAGCATTGGAGACCTCGCATGACCCGGCTCAAGGCCAGGCTGAGCTTCATTGATGCACTTCTCGCTCTTTCATAACTGTCTGGCACGCGACCCCTTCCTACTTCCTCCCCTTTCCCACCTCTTTCTAAATAAGGAATGAAAAGATCTCTTCGCTTTTACCACCGTCTGCAACTGAAGAGTTTCACGCTGCCGAAGCAACCAACATCGGGAATAGTCCGGAAAAGACCCTTTGCTTTCTCATTAAATTATTATATTATAGCAATTCACCGTCGATTTTTCGCAATTAATGAAGTAAATATTTAATCTAGGTAAACATAGGATTTCTTATCAATTTCGAGATCAGTAAGTTAAGGTAACTTGCATATTTTTAGTTTCTTGAATCTGAAAATCCTTCTTTTATTAATCCTTCACAACAGATTCATAAATATTTGAAAATAATAATATTAATAATTTTTGTATTTTATTCATTTAAAGCTGCCGTTTTCTGACTGACTAAGTGGGTTCAAATTTCTAAGCATAGTAAATTAACGATAAAAAGTCGAGTGTCCGGATTTTCAACCTATTACGTAAAAACCATTTATATTCTTAAATAGTGGATTTCATACAGTAAATTAAATCACAAATTTAGTTTGAAAAAATTCAAATCAAGGTTTTTAAAAGTATGTTTTACTTACTGCTGAATTTACGATGTACAAGTAAAAAAAAGACAAATTTGAATAAAAAAAAAGATAAAATATAAACGATTTTATTTGTGTCATAAGATATTGCCAAAAAGAAAAAGTTCACAAAAGTGTGAAGATATCAATGGTAACATTTTATCGCGATGATTCTAAATATTTGTTATAATTATTACTTTTTTAAAAAATATTATTATTGAAATTTACAACTGTATATCATATTATACATTCAGTAAATTTGATCTCAGTTATAATGGAGTGATACAGGCGTGTAGAGAAACTACCCATCGGTAGCATTCTAATTTTTATAATTCTAAATAATTATATTATACAGATGTTGAGTGTTGTATTTAACTTTCCAATTTAGCGCTCCCTTGTGCTTCTTCACTCAAGGATTTTAATAGTTAAATTGCATTTTTTAGTATTTCTCCACGAAAAATTATTAATCCATTCATTCTGATATACATGAAGTTTAAACTCTGTACCTCTCAGACAAAAATATGTAACTACATACATATAAAGCCATATTTTGTAGTCTTTAGTTAACTAAAATTATTAAGATCATAACGCTAAGAATTTAACAAGATTTTGATGAATAACTAAAGTATTAAAATTGAAAAATAGAGACAGAAGCATAAATTGGAGACCATCCGATCTTCCTTATTTGTTGCATTCATATATTTTGTAACAATCTTATATTCTAGGTAGGAGAAAAGTTGATTTTGTCATTCTCACCTCAAAAAAACCTATAATGCAAATGTTAACAGGAATAAAAGAACAGTTTTGTTCAAAATTTTCGCCTTATCTGGTCTTTAGATTTCATTGTCAAAAATCACCAAAATAGCGATAACATAACGGGTATGCCAGTCATCACAAAACTTGGGAACGTAAGTAGGATGATGCGCACACTGCTTCGGATTTTTTATCTATTGAATGACTTTCGTACCGTTATGTTATAATACAATATTATACTCTTACAAAATATATACTTCATATTAAAATAAAATATTATTGATGACTCTTAATTGGCAACATAAGGTAATTTAAATGGAGAACATGAAAATTTTTAGTGAAATTATCCCTAAGAGGAAGTTGGAGCGATAACATTTAGCCTAAGACCTCTAGGAAGGGATACAGAACAAGAAGAATGCCGGCCACCAACCCCCCCCCCCTTTCCTTTTCAATTAGTCCAAACAAAAGATTAATTAATTAAAGCAGACAAAGGAGCTAGCCCGCCCTGCCTGGCTCAGCTTACTTATTAAAATCAGCCTTTGTTTTCGTCCGAATGTCTTTTTGTAATCCCTTCTCTACGTATGTTCACCTCTCCCCCCCTCCCCAGCCCAATCCCTCCTCCTCGTTGTCGGATAAATATATAAAAAATTCCTAAGTGAGACTAAACAAAACATCAAACTTTTCCAATATTTCATCACGACTATTCGAAACAATGGACCTGGGACAGCTAATACCATTCCTCTTCCCTTTCATTAGTTATTTGTCAACATGTGTTCCCTTTTCAATTTGAGTTTAAACCTCGTGTCCTTCATAGCTCGCACACCGCTCGATCAATTATTTAACAGTCATCTTTCTCCTGAACCATAAATCCTGATTATGAGGGAAAGGGAGATAAGAGGAGGCGAGGAGAAACAAAAAAGTAAAATAGTTGGGAAAATTAATTAAAAAAAGTAATCATTAGTGGTTTTTTTCCATTTCTTTTTAATAACAATAAAAGGAAGAAATCATGATGTGATTATTACCGTATTTTAGGTAATTATTTTTTTTTATAGATAGAGAAATAGGTATACTTCATTCATTTGATTTTTTACACCAATTTGTAATAATTTCTTATTCAATAAAAACTAATTTTATTTTTTTTAATTTAGTTGAACATCCTTATGTTCAGCCATTTAGAACAGAATAGAAGTTATTCGATGTTAATAATCTATGATAGACAAAGTAAGGAGGCTGGGATCTATTCCGCGGGTCCGTTCCGAAAAAAAACCAGCAAACAGCACAAGCTGAATTTGAAATTACGATAAATTTCACAATTAAAAAATTTGTGATTCTGAACAAATTAACCTAAAGCAATTTCAAAGATAATAACAAATTTAGAAAATTTTCAACTACGCTCTCTTAAAGGTCTGTCAAAAATATAGATATATTATTTTTTTAATTATAATGTAATACATTTTTTTTCTATAACATTAAAAAAAGAATCATAAGAAACAAATTACAACTGCATCATTATAACCATAAAATCATATTAAAATTATGGGGCCTAAAATTCCCTTAATACTTCAAGCAGCTTAAAAAAAAACCGTTTTAAATGTTTTCTATTCTATTATTCCCGGGATTTAATAATATCCTATTTTTATTCCTGCAGGTAAACATTTAAGGAAATCAGATTTAAAGATTATTCTCCAGAAGCTAATAGATTATTTTAATTTCCAGTTTCCTTTCCGATTAATTACTAGTAATTTTAATGAACTAAACTTCGAAATTAAATATACCTTTTATTTTAATGTAAATTATATCAGAAAAGAGAAACATTTTTAACGTTATTCCAAAGTCGAGGTCATGTGTTAAAAAATCTGATTTAAACGACAAACTTTTATGAGAGATTTTATTTATTTTCATGTACTTTTTTTTAAATTTATTTCTTTATTTTATTTTAGTATGAATATGATCATTCATCACTATTACCTATTTCCCACAATAGTGTGACAAATTGTAATATCTATCAATTAAATAAAGTTAAAAAAAAAAAAACGCAAATTTTATAAGATTGAAAATAAAAAATATTTCAAAGTAACTAATTACTATATTAATGTTTTCAAATATCTATACCTATTTATTAAAAACATATTTTATAATAAACCATGTTTATAATAAATGATAAACAACAAATTATATTTATTTAAAAATATAGTACTATTTAAAAAAGGGATATGTTACTAATTGACATAACCGTTTCAGAGGATTTGATTTATTATTTTATGGTTCTGTGGAGTAATTACAAATAAAAATAATTACAGGAACGTAAATAGGGATTTACGTTGCTGTAATTATTATATTATAAAGGTTTAACAAGGGTATGTATCGAAGCAACTATATTCCTATATATAATAAACCTCCTCATCTAATTCTGGTTATTATAGGAAATGTTATATTTACTTAAGAGCTTTATTATTAAATTTCAATTAGTCTTGGTAAACAATAAAAGCAGAAGATGTAAGTAGGAAAAGCCATACTCGTTTATAAAGTATTGATCCCAATCCTGTATCCATCCAATCTAAGGACGTTGACAAACAGCTCAATCCAGGCTAAGATTGGTCCAGCAATGCTACCTTTCTCACAGGTGGGGCTTCGATTGATGTAGACCACGTTATTATTTGCTGAGAGCATATTACTTAACCAGGTTTGTTAACATTTGCTTATTTCAAGATAATTTTCTCATATACATTATGTCAGTAGTAATTTCAAAATAACCACAAACTGTTAATTTCGACTAAAACACTACAAACAATATGACTGTTAATTTCGACTAAAACATTATAAACGACATGAAACTAGTGAACATGAAAGTCACAAACAGATATCTAGTTCATTTAATATGTTAATTACTCATATCATGAATGTTCGTGGCATCCAGTGTAATGTTAGTGAAAGTTTTAAAGTGAATCTCAGAGCAAATCTGGCTCTAAATTAAAACCTTTTTTTAAAAATTCTAAGTTTTTCAAATGAATTATCAGATATTTATAATCAACAAAAATATTCAATCTTCATGTGTATATCTAAGTATATAAATAATAACTAACGATAAAAGTATTTAAAAAAAAACCTACTATGACATATTTCCACTAAGAATATAATTTAAAAATTCTATCATCAATCAAGGCATAATAGGATCATAAAACCATATTTTAATACATCATTAATTATAATTTTAATATCATATGGTCTTATGAATAAATTACAATGGTGATAAAGTGGTAAATGTACTTTTATTCCCTCATTACTTCATTACACTCATTCCTTTTATTGACTTATCACTCCACAAGTAATGACCAAGTGACAGATAAGCTTGAATATACATGTAGATAACAAACTAAGAAAACTTAAACCCACTATACTTCAATCGAATATTTTGGAACTCCTCCATACAAGGTAGTAGAAGACATGTCGTCTGACCAGAATCGGAATTAGATACACACGACTCAACCATATTTGCGGAATGGAACATCAAAACCGATCTGAAGATAAGAGTTATGTACCAATAACGATTAAACACCGATACTAACGAAACTTCAGATAATGATAAATTCATTACTCTCATGAAATTGGCGGAATTAATAAACACAATAGCGCTTACATTAATAAAACATTCTACAACTTAAAACTACTATTTTCTACGAATATATTTAAACATAACATTAATTTTTAAATTACAATTATTTTTTCCCGCGTAGGCAAACATATTTAATAATAGGATATTTAAAGTTGTTGGAAATATGTATATCAGGAATTAAAATTGTTGTGTATGGCAAACATCACGTCTGTTAAGGATTGTCTAAGCATAATAAAAAAAAAAGTAGAGTAAATTTCTGATTTGCCCCTTCAATAGATGTAGATATGATGGGGCATTTCGGAACAGTGCAGCGGGTTTGCGAGTCTTATCATTGAAGGGAATGAATTGTTTAGACCAGAGCTGGACAAACATTAGTTATAAATAAAATTATAACTAGTGTTGTAATTTTAAAAAAAAGTATAGGAGTCCCAATACTTATTTAATAATGAACCATCAATAATTAAAAAATATATTTGAGGTAATTAGGACAAAAATTAAAACGCAATTGTCTGAAATAAAAATAATCAAATTTAAAACTATCTAATATGTGAATGATATCACTAATAGTTCTAGTGTACTTAATGTTTAAAAAATAATTAACATTGTTTCCTTGACCCTATTATCGATGTTTTCCACTGATATCGTATACTTAGTATGAAAAATATTTGTTATTTATTTTTTTTTTCATACCCTCCTGTAATGATGTTAGTGGGTATTTGGTACGTACATATAGGAGGTATGCTATATGTATAGCTGGGTGTTAAGGATATCTTTGAAATTTTTCATATCTTGGAACTTCAACGAGTATCCAAGATATGAAAAATATTTGTTGATTTTCAATAGATAAATTATGAAAGATGGAAATATAAAAATCGAGTAACAGATAAATCTGGTCCACATATAAAATTACTGCATTCTCTGTGATTCTCTAGGCTCATTATTAGTACTAATAATTGTATTGTATTATAATTTTGATTAAGAAATGTATAAAAAACGTGTACGGGCCGTGTACTGTTTAAATAAAAAGTTAGGAAGAGTATTCCTTAAAATTTCGTGTATTTAGAAGGTGGATTGTTACTGTTTAGAAATTAGTGGGATTTGTGTGGTCTATGCCTAGTCAGGATAAGGTGAAGTGTTCCCTACAAATGCAAGATTTTTCCATAGTCCATGGCTTAACTATTTTTTTTGTAATAATTTTCAATTCTCGTAAAGGGCCCCATTTCCACATGGGTTGTCATATATTGCATCTTTCTTTTTTAGAGAAAAACTCGAAGTTCTAAATGCATTGGGAAAGTTGTTCTTAGATCTGGGAGTGTGAGTATTGGTTTTGCTGCCATGTCATTGGGTTAGTTGCTTTCGATTTCCATTTGGCTTGGAATCCATAAAAGGCATACCTACGCTAAAATATTCAAGTTTGGTGAGGGTAAATTTTTAGAATAATCGAATAAAATTATTCAGTATTCGGTTATTCCAATTAAAATAAGTAGAAAAGGAAAGGAATTAGCGATATATGGTTCATTATAACTAAGAATATGATAACAATTATTTTCCATTATTGATTAATCCATTCTTTTCAATCTACTGTTCATCAGCCTCAATCTTGGTGGTTGAATTAAGCCATCATTATTAGTTATAATATAACTTGTATTTAATAGTTTTAAATAATTTACTGAAGAGGTCGTCTACTGAGTGTAAATCCAGCAGACATCCCAACTCTTTCCATCAAGTTAGGCGTAGCAAGTTGAGAAGAGCTAATGCAGCTTAACAAGTAAAACTTTGTTGAGTTCTTTAGAAATGTTATTCAAATACGGTTACTGACCCCTCACCATCCCCGTAATATTCCCTTATCATATTCTTCCCTTGGCTTAAATTACTTGCGAATCGGGAGATGAATATTTAATGAATACCATTGAAAATACATTTTAACGTTTTCTTTTTCGAACACCCACAAATTTATTCAATAATGCGAAACAATAGAAGAATGAAAAGAAATTATAGTTCTTAGATAAGTTATTTCGAAAACTCAATCAGAAATATCTAATTTATTTTTTCCCACTTCTGTACTGGGAAAGTACTTACTTTCATAGTTAAATCTAATAATGAAAGTATTGAAAAAATATATGGTTTCATGATTGCTTAAACAAATAAAAGTTCATCACATCTAAGTAAAACAAAGATATGTAGGGTAAGTGCACTAGTTATTGACAAGTCAACCGTTGTTTTTAATTATTAACATTTTGGTGTTTT
>NW_027108721.1:1453643-1472404 GCF_000696795.3 Halyomorpha halys | reverse complement strand
CTTTCTTTTTGATTTTCTTTTTTAGCCTTCAAATAAGAATTTTTTATGTGTTTTGCCAGGAATAATGGAAATTTATTTAAATATGGGTTGTCAAAAACGGGGTTACAAAAGTCTTTTTTTCTACTTATTGACTGTCGTAGTAATTATATATACAGTTTAATTTTTATTTAAAATTCTCTTTTAATCAGTTCATGAATACAAACGCAATGTTTATTCAGATTTTATTAGTAATGAATAGTTTCAGTATTTGGTAGGGAGGGTCAATTATTGAAAGACGATTATTATTATTTGATCATTATTATTAATTATTGATCTCCCATTTACTATAAACCACTGTTCTAATTATGGATACCAGCTTTCGTTCGGGGTACTATATTAAATCTCTATTAGCTGAGAAGATAAATATAAAACAAAATATCTGTTGTTAACTAATTTTCTTACACATTACATGCAACTAAGAAATAGAAGTAGAAAAATAGATTTGGCCAGAAGAACTAACAAAAAAAAACCAGGCTAAGCTTTATGCAAACACAATCCAAAAGGAAAAAAGATAAGAAGGGATAAGAAATAGATAAGATAAAGGAGTAATAAAGTAAAATCATGAGCAGCTTAAAAAAAAAATAAATAAATGAGCTCAACAAGAAAAAAGAACATATTCCAAAGATATTATCCTTGTCAAAGGGAGATACTACAACTAGAAGGAATATAAAAATTCTAAGAAACCTCCTCAGAAACAGAAAAAGAATGGAAGCCTCTTTGACCAAAGATGACCATAAAGAGATGGATACAGATAATTACGTTAACTAAAATAAGATGGTAAAGAAATTCCGCCAAAGAAGACAGCCCAATGAAAGAAAATTTCTATAAAAGAGGATTCGCGTTATGAAGAAAATGAATATTTTTTGTGAAGAAATGGACCCCAACTATCATTCTGTTATTAATTTATGAAAATACATGATGTGATAATCATAATGAGGAAGCAAATACAGAAATGGGTTCAGCGGCTCCATCCCAACCAGTAGGATAGTATGGAGATAAAAAATATTATCAACATTGTTGCAATATATGGAAAGAAAAGATTATATGACATTTGCACTACTTGATTTTGATGTTTCAAATATTCGCAAGTCTTTATAAAATACCATTAATGATTTTTATTAAAATTTAAAATAAAAACATTCTTTTCTAAATCTTTATTTATAATTTTCTATATATAAAGTAACCTATTTTATTTATTCATCAATTTCTATCATTATGATTTAAAAATGTAATTAAAAACTTTTGATCTAAGTCACTAGCTGAGATTGACATTTGAGCGTTGTACCTATTAGAAAAATTATGTAGAAATTAAAATCAAAATTATTAAAATCCTATGGTGAGAACTGGACATAATGTTCGTTACATATAACATCAGCAGATACGACATATGAGATTTATTACTTTTATGTAATACTATAGTAGTAATATATATATATATATATAGTACTATAGTAATATGATCTAGATTATTTTCCAAATAGTTTCTTGAAATTCCGCAATATCTCGGATATATTACTCCTCTACTGCAAATGTTCAAAAAATAAATAAAATGGATAATATGGAATTTGTTGGTTATACTTTTTTAATAACTTATGTTTCAAATAATGTATTTGCATTTCAAATTCATCTAAACTGTTACTCTCTTAAGCAATCTAAAATAACACTAAATATTTACACTAAACGTAGTTAAAGGTGAAGCTAAACATTATCTATTATTTTCATTCGGACAATGTAATAATTTATAGTGCAGTTGTCTGATCTTATTGAACAATAATCTTGTGAACTTCAATTTGGATTAAATATCTAGAGTAATCGATTATAATAATCAAATTTCTCTAAAAATTAGAAATAACTAACGAAAACCTTGGGGGTGAGAATGAATAAAATACGTTCAATAATCCAAATTGAATAATAATTTTATAAACACCATTTAGGAACAGCCGAAGGAATTCAGTAGTAGGATAACACACCCATTGTTTCTTTTCGGTTGCCACTATTTATTTTTCTCTTCTTCAATTAACCGTTAGCACTAATTGAATATCCAGATAACAGAGGGAACATCTTCAAAACTCATTAATTCACTATTGATATAGCTTTTTTAAAAGTTTTGATTAGTTTTCTAGAATGATAGTTCATTACCCATAGTTAAAATTCTATTCTCCTCCTCCCCCCCAGAGATCATAGAATGCAAATTAGCTGAAGGGCTTTTTTTCCCTCTGACAATAATGAGTACTGGAAATGAGATTTCATCATTTAATGACTAAACCATCTAAATTAGTAAGTATTGATGTAATATATAATATTTAATTATCAGTTTGTTTTAATAAAAATTAAACTATATATATAATTACTACAACTGTCAATAAGTAGAAAAAAAGATTTTTGTGACCCCGTTTTCGACAACCCATATTTAAATAAACTTCCATTATTCCTGGCAAAACACATAAGAAATTCTTATTTGAAGGCTAACAAAGAAAATCAGAAAGAAAGACCCGGAAAATACATACTATATATATAACCGGTACCAATTTTAAAAATATGTCCAAAATATTAGATTATACTTCTCTCACGTTTTTGAATAGAGCAACGTGTACTTCACTTGGTGATATTTTAGTTTCTGTTTAATGACAATCCAAATTATTTCTCTCCAATAAATAAATAACACTTATTCCCCATTATCGCATCCGAAATGCACTGAACGCTTAACCTTTTTAAAATGCCGTATGCTGGCTTTCCAGATCTTGTTAAAACAACTACTATATTCAAAATACTTTTAGAAAAACTACTGTATCGTTAAGAAAAATCGATTATTTAAATAAAATTGCTGGAATCTACTATTTATAACTAATAATCCTTCAATACTTTTCCTCTGATAAGTGTTTCTCCGCCCGAAAGGATTCATGAATTAGTTCAATTCAAGGAATCTTTGCGAGAGTACCTCACGGGTCTACTTACGCTCTTCTGATTTCCGTTATATAAAATACACGCCATACTAAAATCTTGACAAAATCTTTAGCAGCTAAAATTCAATCAAAACAGAAATCAAAATCTTGTATATACATATATATGTAATACATATAAATATAAATATATACATATATACATTTGGTGTTTAGAAATCAAAATTATATTATAATATATAATTGATTATGAAGCTAATGAAGATCGCAGAAAAAATGAGGAAGGAAATCATTTTTTCATGTAAAATTGACAGTATTTAAATCTCAACAACATTGAAGAGTATTCGAAATTTTAATTATTGATAGATATTACAATCTGCCACAACGTTGTTGGGCAATAGGTAATAGTGATCACTGACCACATTTATACTAAAATAAAAAAAATTAAATGAAAAAGTATATAAAAATAATAAATAAAAATAAACAGAAGGAGAAAGAAAATGAACATAATCAAACAAATAAATAAATAAAATAAAATAATAATAAAAATAAATAAATGAAGTTAGAAATTAGAGTTACATTTACACTCTTATATACAATATTTACATTCTCGACCTGAGTAAACCTGAGCTCACTCTATCCCCAATGTGTGAGGGGTAGAGCAGAGCACTTGGAGATCCCAGCGCATCCCTCTCACCACATCAATGATAACAAACCAGTGGAGGCTGAACAAGTGCGCTAAAGTCGCAAACACTCAACTTTAAGAACATTGTCAACCCATTTAACATATCCCATCTTTGCTTGAATTGTGACACCACTGATAAAAAAAAAAAGGTTTAATTTTGAAAGATGGAATTGTAGATTTTCTTTACCGAGAGGTTGTTCGTGAGACTGTCCTAAATCTAATTGAGTGGTTACAAATTAACCCCATTCTAAGGAATACGTCGTACACAAAATTAAAAAAAAAATTAGTTATATGTCCCACTATTCAAGCATAGATCTTCATGAGACTACACTCGCAATATGCTTGCTTACATTACCACTGATAAGGCTACTGTAAGAAATTAAAAATTAATAAACTATTGAGTATAATTGAATTTAATTAATTAATAGTAACAAACAATTGATGGAATGATTAGTTCTTTAATATATAACGTGGCAGTTCACGATACATTATAAAATAAAAGAAAAATAGATTAAAAAGTTGGACCAGAAAATCCGGAGAAGAAGAAACGATTTGATATCTCTTACACAAAGTCAATCAGTCTTTTAATGTTACCTTTTTTGAAAATATGCCTACCATATACGACACAGGATATTGGTTAACAATAAAAGAAATATAATACTTATTTCGAAGAAATTATTCCAATGTGCAACAAATGTTCTGTACCAAGCGTAGATGACTGTTTGACTTAAGTTTTAGATGATTGACCCTAATAAATCCCAACAAAAGAAAGGTTTATGGAAGATTTATTTTTTATTTGGAATTGACGAATAACTCGAATTTATATCCCCAACTAAAAAATATAACAGGTATAAGCTTCTAATTCATTAATTTTTTTTTTATATCCACATCAATCACCTATTAAGAAAGACAATAATTAAGAGAGATCTTGGATTGTATAATAAGCATAAGGGACAATGAAGACAGGTAAACACCTTTCAGTGGATTCACATTTATCTTGAATCTTAATCAAGACGACTTCTTTCTAGCATTACTGGGGAATTTTCTGGAATGTGAGTCATAGCCATGTTTGAGTGATTTGCCATGAAATCTTTTATACAGTTGGTATGAAATATTATGTTATGGATATGTCTATAATATACAAATAATATTGTATAATGTAACAGTTTTTGATATAAAAAAATATATGAAAAATTTCAAACTCTTTAATCCAAAAGTGCTGTGGAAAAAGGAGTGCATATGTCATGTAAGCCCATTGATATATCACTAATTTGGATTATTTATAACTAATAAATACAAAATCTGAACAATCGTTTCCATAGGAAACTTCAAGGTAATGTAAATATCTATCTCAAATCAAACCATATCTTCTAAATATATTTTTGCTGATATTCTTGTATAGATCCTGCTCAGCAGTAAAGAGATGAAGATAACGATGATATGCTTAATATAAGAGACACATAGCTACAAACGTAGCATATGAATAATTAACGGGCAGATATAAGAAGAAAGAAATTATATCACCAGGTTTGGTCAGTGAGATCCAATAAGAAGGTTAAGAAAGCTAATAAGGTGTCCCAAGCAGGTGACGCACCATATAAAGTCAAGCGTGAGCCCCACTGTTGAGCACTGACATTTATCAACTGCGAAACGTACCGTGAATTTCTACGTCATCGATATTGGTAACCGATGGTGGGGGAGCTCGACATGATTTGTAGAATGGTAACTTCGATATACATTGTCAACAATTGCTATTTGTCATTTTGCTTCACCTAACGGTTGTCACTTAATCGGGGTTACGTAAGAATGGGATCACCTTCGATTTCCCAGAACAACGCGAATTCCCTATTTCATCTATAATCGCAATCCCTTAATCACCTCGTAGCTAAAACTATCATATGAATTTGAAGAAAAACTTCTAAGCACTTAAGATTGGGCAGCAAACAACTTATAAGTAACGATTATTTATTTATTTTTTATTAGTATTTAACTTTATTATATTAATGTACTCAAGTATTAGTTAGAATACGAGTCCTGTAAACAACTTTTTTTTTTTTTTAGTACCTTTAAACGAAATACTTTTTTTAAACATATGTACATTCTATCTAATTATTGGCCAAAATTATCAGGCACCTCCAGACTTTGATTTCACTTCTTATACTATAATACTTTAATAATGGTTCAGTGGTTTGAGAGATTGGATTGACAACGCCACTACCAAATATTACCAATATATTTTTTTTTTACATTGAGCTACTGAAAAACTGAGTTAAAAATTTTCAAATAAAAGTGATGCTATCGAATTAATAAAGTATTATTATAGAGTAATGGATTGAAATAGGTAGAAAGCCTGGTAGTTATTAAATACGTGTATTTATTTTATTGTAACTAAAATCGAATTTTCTTTGTCTTGTATACAAATTATTTTTTTTTTTTTATTATTTGTTCAGTTTAATTTTATGATATTTTTATATAGATTCATATTTTTATTTATACAAATCATTATAGTATTTTCGTTTATTTGTATATTTCTTTATTAATATTATTTTTATTTTTATTTAGTGAGTACAATTGCTATCAAGTAATTTCATCTGAGAAAGCTTATTTTATTCTAATTAATTACATGGAAGAAATCAAAATTTAACATTTACAACCTAGACTGAAAATTCATGCTGACAGGTACATGTGAACCTTACCCGACCACCACTATTGGTGTAAACAATTTTCTTTGAAGGTGTTCCTGAGCGCCGACAAGGAGCCAGGTTGCGGTGTACGCCCTATTTCCAACATGTTAATTATAATCTACGGAAGGTAACTAATTAGCTTAGGGGTTCCTCTTTCAAAGATGTGTTCTACTTCAGTTATTGATTTAATGGTTACCCTCCTTCCCAGGTAAGCTATCAACACCCTGTATCATGTAAGCACCTATCTGCAACCTGATCTTGTAGGTGCCTCTAGTGCACGTCTCAAATTTACACTAACATGGGGATGTAGAGATCTCTAACCAACAGACCAACGGATAATGAAATATATCCAGTATAGTTTAAACCAAACATTAATGTTTTTTTAAGTACAGAGAACTCTTGCTTTAACACAGTTCTATATATCCCAAATTCAGACAGAAATCCGTCTCAATTTCTAATTTATCTAAAGATCAGATAAGATGCTACTATAATTTTTTGTTGCTCTACATTGTAGAACAGAAAATAATTTAATAAATTATGTTTATTGGGTATGTTGTTGTAATATTGCAATTCTATTTGCTTCGTATTTTATGGAGGTGTATGAATCGTCTATTGAAAATCAATTATAAAATAGCTGAGGTTGATTCCATTGAACCTAAAATTGTGAAAGGAAAGCAAGAGGATTTATAAAAACTAATAAACTCAGACTTTAAGAAACAATAACGCAGATCAGTGAAGTATATTATTTATTTATTTCACTCTGGGCATTGCCAAAAGGCAAAAATAACAGAACACAACAAACATAACGGTGAATTATTTCTCTTTTTTTTTAGTTCTGTTATATACAAGTAAGCTAAATTTATAAAAGATTAAATTCAAACGAAATGTCCCATTTTCTTTGTAGTAAAAATTTTTACTCTCTTGAGTGTACATACAATAAACACTAATATAAGCGTAGTGTTAGTTATGTGTACTAAGCCGTTCCAACTAACACTTGAAACGGAACTGGACAACTGGTTCCAGTTGTTCCGTTTCGATTTCGTGAAGGGCACGTTGTTCAATGATTTTCGTTCTATTTCATCTTCGTTCTAATGATTCTCATTCGAGCCTCATAGTGTTACGCCACATTAAAAAAATCTTCCACATTATAAACTTGGAAAATTAATTAACAATCAGTTTTGGTTTATGATTCTAAAATAATTTATATTAAAATATCTTACGACACCTAAGTAAATATAAATAGTAAAATGAAAAAAAAAATTGCCGAATTTCTGAGGGTTCCTATTCACTAATAATTTTGTCGCTGATTTCTAAAAGATTCAAGCATATGATACTAACCACATCAACATAATAGATAGCCGGAACAAATTGTTAATTTTATCAACCGAAACCTTTTTCAATGAGTCAGTAGCTTGGTGGTTTGTATCTGGATCCGATCATTGTAATTAATGTAATATATTTATTATTTCTAATTGTGATCACGTGTTCGTGAGAAATGTAATTATATTTTAATCTAATCGAGTAAACTCTCAAATTAGGTGAATAATTTTGCCGTTATGGTTTAGCTTTAGTAAATACTCATTCCACAAATTCGATTAATAAAAACTTTATATAACAATATAAGCCAATAATATAATATAAACATTATATAGCAATATAAACTTTTTCCTATGGTTATAATTTCCCTTTTCTGCAGAGTGAGCCCCTCTTTTGGATCCGGCAATGATAGGAAAAACTTAAATGAATACAACCTATTTTTCTGCAAAATCTCATAATTACCAATGTTAGTGGGAAATATCATAATTATTAAAAGGATCTGTTATCTCTTTCCACTTAAAACCCGTCAACTTTTAGTTTCCTGTCTTGTTTTCCCTCCCTTTGACTATGACTCCCGGGTATATGGTGGACTCTTGGGTAATCTCGAATTTAAACATAAACGTCTAATGAATTGCTCAGTAAGATCTATTTCCGGGATGACCAGAGATACGCTCATAACCCAGTAATACGCCGAGCTGAAGTGGCTCTATCCATCCTTCCAATGCCAGTATTTCCTAGCTTCCTTACTATTTCAAATAACTAGTAGTCAATGCCCCTCCAATTTATTAAATCCCAATTTCTCCAATCCCACACTACCAGGTCCTGTTTACCTGACATCTACCCTCCACCTCACCGAACTATTGTATTTGATAAATCATTTGTTACCCGTGCTGCATATCACTGGAACTCCATTCCCTCTACCATACTTCATGTACCAACCATGCCCTCGTTTTAAGCTTTTATGTTTAGTTACCGTTTACTTCACCAATATTATCCGATATTATGGATAGTACAGGTATAAATACATTTTTGATTTGTTTTTTATAAATTTTGTCAGTTAGTTTTATCCTGTCATAAAAAAAAAATCAGTTTTTTTTATCCCTGTATCTCACATTATTCATATACGATGTTAATATAAGTTATAATAAAGTGTGGCCAAATTTTTTTCGGTCAATATATGTTGTAAAATTAAAATAACCTCATAATAGTTCTTAAGGGACCTATATCCAGAATAATAAACTATTTTTCATTTTCAAAATTAGACTAATCCCACATCACCACCCTTGAAGAATGGTGCCAAAACTGGAAGATTAAAATGAATTCCAATAAATCTAACCAAATCACATTTACCCTTCGTCGTAAACCCACGGCCTCTTACCCCACAGTATCCTTTAATAATACCGCACTTATTCCTGTCGAACACGATCCGTTACTTAGGACTACATCTGGACAAACTAAAATGGGATCCTCATACAAGACTAAAAGTCAGGAGACTGCTCGTCAATTCCGACCATTACAACATTTACAAGACAAACGGTCTAAACTTCCAATCCATTACAAAAGACTGAACTATATGACTATTTTAAGGCCTATCTGGAAATAAAGAGTTGAGCTTTGGGGCTCCACTAACCCATCGAATTCCTCTCAAATCCAATCCTTACAGTCCAAAACCCTTCGTAAAATCCTTAATGCTACTTACTTTTTCACAGTCAAGTTATCCATCAGGACCTCTATGTCCCATATGTTGCCGATTTGGCCAGAACCAAAAACCAATCCATGATAAACATCCCAACCACTAGAACCAACTCGTTTCAAACCTGCCTTTCTCTTTCATTACCTAATAATCCTCCTAGACGTCTGAAAAGAAGATGGCCTCGATATCTTCTCCTCCAGAAATGTTATTGGAGTTCTATCAATGGGTAGATTCTCTACATGTTTTATATCATGTCTCTATGTCACTTACAGCAAATTTACTTGTTGTATATATTTGTATACAGTTGTAAATAACAATAAATAAATTATAAAAATAAAATAAATAATTAGAATGAATGGATAACATATAGAAACGAAAATTGAATGGAACGAAACCCCTCTGGGATACCGCATTGTAGAAATATAAAAATATCTTTGAAACAGAATATGATATTATAAAAATATTTGTACACTCACTCGGGTCTTTAACGGCAGTTATCACAAGATCGAAGCCGTTAGCGCCAGTACCCCAGTTGTCGGTGACATATTTCAGCGTCACGAAGTTGGTCCTTGTGAAGATGGCACCAACGCCCTGCTTAGTGTTACGGCAGCTTAGGTCAGCCTGCAATATAAGGTATAATATGATAATTAATAATATGTTACATAAAGTTTAGATAGTAAGCATGCAATACAATAAAAAACTTAATTAAAGGCAACGCATCTCGGGTTGATCACAAATATATATCTTATAATTTAGCACAAAATAATTTTATTTATTCTGGATTTTCTTTTCCAGGAAGTTGATTATATTAATTTTTTAAAATGCTGAGGTGAAGAAAACTTCCAATTAGACTATATTACAATTCTATTTCAGTACTTCGTAGCTAATCGTAGTTTAAATTTTCTTTAACTACATCAAAGAAATGCGATGAACAGGAATTAAGTTTATACAATTTAATTGTCTCTGCATAGAAAATGACTTTACAACTAATGAAATTATATCTGATGAATAGAATAGAGTAAATTAAAACATTAAAAAATAACAACTGTGAATAAACATTCTTGATAATATTGGTATGTAAAATAAGTTCGTAGCGTTTTTAAATATTTCAATTTAATCCTCTCTGTGTTTATAAAATCATGTTTACTTGGTCAATAATGTTTATATATTCTAAAAAAGGATTATTTAAGGTGCTTATATGCATCACCCAGATTCCTTATCTTTATTGATATTTGGCTTGCTCAAAATGGAAGAGAAAAAAAAATTAATTTTCGACATTTAATAATTTGTTATTTCCGAAAAGGAAAATCCGCTGCACAGACGATTAAGAAAATTGTGTTAGTGTGAATGGCGATGATTCCTTAGGAGAAAGCACCGTCCGTGAGTGGTTTGCCCGGTTCAGAACCGTAAATTTTGAATTGGAAGACGCAAAGCCCTCGGGTCGTCCTTCAACTGCTGATGATGACCCAATCAAAACATTGGTCACAGACAACCATCACTCTACGGCACGGGATATCGCAGAAACGCTTAACATATCTCCTGCAAGTGTCTCAAATCATTTGGGGGCTACGAGATATGTTTTTCAAAGTGATATATGGATTCCTCGCAATTTGACGGAAAAGAATTTATTGGATATATTCATTAGCAATTCCCTCCTGAAACGCAATGTTAATGATCCATTTTTAAATAGGTTGATAATTGGGGATCAAGAGTGGGTCCTGTACAATAATATTGTGAGAAACAAGTCCTGGGGAAAACGAAGTGACGATTAATGACTCCAAAAGCAGTATTACGTCCAAAAAAAGGTTATGCTGTGCATTTGGTGGGATTGGAAAGGTCTTTACTTCAAGCTCCTCCTGCCCAACAAGACCATTAATTCTTCATTATACTATGACCTTGTCTCTACTGATTTTCACTTATTTCAGGCCTTTCAAAACATAGAGGAGCTCATTGTGCAAAAATCTGAAAGTTCTGGGAGGACAGAATTAAAAAATTACCTGAAAGGTGGCAACATGTAATAGATTGAGATGGGTCATATATGATTTAAAATATTTATAGGAATCAGAAGTTTTTATTGAAATAACCAGTAAAAAACGGTACGAACTTATTTTACAACCCGTTATTATGTTTAATATGTGGGTAAACATGATTTCCTAATACTTCGAATGTGTCAGAGAGAAGAATAAATATCTCATACCCTGTAGAGTATGTTAGGTAAGAAGAAATGAATATTTATAGTAATTAATTTTATTTAGTCTGCTTTAAATATAACACAAATAAAATAAATAACTAAACAGTTGGAAATAGAAGTATAGTCATTTTTTAGAACAAAAAAAATTACCATTTTAGAAAATAAAATAAAACACCAAGGCAGCGACAATTAAATCAAAGAAAGCCAATTAAATTGTATATTAATTGGCTTTTTCAATGAATATTATATTTAATAGTTTATATTTAGTCATTTACAGGTTTTATTCAAGAACTGATTAGTGGAACGGATATGGTGAACATGTGAACATTCTGAATCATTCCATTGTCTCCATACAATAGTTTACATGCCTGGGCACACTTTTGATTTGATTCTGACGAAAAATTTAGTCAAGTATAAACAGATAATTTAATTTTCAATTTTATATATGATCATTTACTACGATTTGAAATATGAATATATATACAGCCTGTAGAAGTTATTTGGATAGTCATTTCTCTAGGTACTCAACCGATATACTTAAACTTTTTATGGCATTAAAATAATGTTAAATAATATGAAACGATACAAATCGGAATGTACCAGGTCCATTCGAATTCGGTTGATATTTTATTGCTTTCATATCCAACAAATATATAACTATATTGTGATCATTATTAAACAAAAGAATTAAATTAGATTTTTTAAAATTCTACTAGGCTAAATATATCATTCGGTTTTGGAATTGATTCCCTTTAAAAGGTTCCTGGAATGGCCTAGCTGTTCCAATCTGTAGAATGTAGGCGGCCATAGAGTGGGGGCGTACGCTCTGCCCACTGAGGCAGCCCAATCAAACTGGCCATACCAATTACTTGAGCACGGTCAACTTGATTAATGGACTACAGCAAAGATGAATGGTGGCGGGAAAAATCCTCTTCAATTTAAATAATGACTGTGTCAACGTTGTGTACCTTTCAAAATGGTTATGGGACTAATTTCCAAAGCCACGTTGAAACGAATGCGTGATTAATTTAAATATTCTAAAATATTGGACTAGAATATTCATTGTATATTTTGACTTTTTATAAAAAAATAAATTGACCATTTATGGTCACTTGTTATTAAACGCTGCAAAATTCTCCATTTTAGGATAACTAAAATCCTGTTGTTGTACAAATATGAAAAAATGAAGTAAAAATAAATGGATTACAGTAGGTAAATTTCAGGTGTCCGAATTTTTTATTACTTTGTTGGATGCTTTTTTTTAAAAGAATTTTATTCGTTATATTCACATAAAATATAATATTTTTAGTATTTGTAGATTTAATTATTTTAAAATTAATACTTTCATTTTTTATACTTACACTAAATATATTATTTTTAATATTTTAGTAATTTGTAGAATTCATCATTTTTTAATAAATAATATTATCATTTCCAATACTCAAGCTATAAGTATTACTTTAAATATTTTTAGTAATATGTAGTTTTCATTCTTTTTGAAAGTATACTTTCATTTCTTAAACTCATACTACATATATTATTTTGCATATATTAATTTTATTTTAGTAATTTTTAAATTTCATTATTTTTAAATAAATACTTACATTCATTACACTCACATTAAATTTAGGACTAATATAAGTATTTTTTCAGTTATCACTTTCTATGGAGCTAATAAATTATTATCACGAAAAAATATATTTTTTTAAATAATATCCTTTTTATTATGATAAAAAGCCAATAAAGTAATCTTAACTGCAAGATAAGTAACAAGATTTTGAAAAATAACATTTTATTTACTTATTATCGAATTCCAATAGAACTCATGATTGTTTACTTTTTATTTTTATTTTTTTAACTAGATGTTGAAAAATAGTAATAAAAAATATTGCACTTATTCATTTGAACAAAATTATTAAAAATATGACAAAATTTAACCGATTTACTCTAAAATATAAAAGTATCCATTACAATTAATTTTACTCCTTTAATTTAAATTATAATATTTACACTTCAATGTAAGTATTATTCACAATTGTCAATATATAGGTGTATAGTAATGAATTTACAAATTAACTAATTACTCCGAGAAAGACGCCAATATAATCTAACTTTTTTAAATTTTATACATCCGAAAACGAAAGTTTAAATTATTAATTATTTAATTGCGACACGTTATTTCAAAACATCAAAAATAATATCAATTTATTGAAAATAAAAAAATGACCATCAGTTAATGGTAATCTCAATATATTTTCAATTTCTGTGTCCTTCAATCAAATTTAAAATTTCTATCAGAAGATGGAAAATTCTCGATTTTCAAACTGGAAAAGAAAAGTATATATGTAAAACCAGAAACATCTATTCCTATTTTTAAAACAATTTTCATGCCACTGCTGATGTACTGCTGTGAAGTCTGGGAAGCAACATCCTTTACGAAAAAGAAAAAATTACAATCTTTTCAAACTAAAGTCGTAAGAACCGCTGCCGCAGGACATCCTGTTATAAGTTCTGTTATTGTCATTCTAAAATATTATTTAATTTTTTTTCTCTTCATCTTTTTCTTAAATTAACTTTTTTTCCATAATAAGTCAATTATTCATTTTGTCAAATCCATAAATCATATTGTCTTTGTCCTTAACTTTACTTTAATCTTTTAATAAGAATTATTATTTTTATCTATTTATTTTATCATAATTTTTTTATTTATTTATAACATTGTATATAGATAGGGGTGTCTTTTGTATGAGACTAAACCTCCATCCCTATAATCAATTGTAAAAAAAAAATGTACCTCTTTACATTAACCATGTAAGGCCCACCAGGCCGATCTGGTATTAAATAAAAAAATAAAATAGGATATAAAATCATGCAGCAAAAAGAGCATGAGGGACCGAATATATGGTGCAAAAGACAGTGTAGACACAAGCAATAAAATAGCATTCAAAACTAAACTTAAAAAAATTAAAAGGCCAGTTATGAGTCCCCGTAACATGCAGAAAACTTCCAACAGAGCATTATGAAACAAATAATGCCTTCTTTTGGCAGGGACCCAAAAGCAGTATAAATCGGGCTTAAGACTCCAACAAGTGTGGAGATATACAAAGAAGTAAGCAACGGTAGGTAAAATTTAATTTAAATATTAAACTCATTAATGATGAACATTAGAAATCAAAGAACTTTCACATATAAATTTATAATTCCATGCATGCACTGTGTATAAAACGGTGCAAATAATCAGATTTATTACTGTTAGTCCAAAAGCCCACATTTTTTATTGCTTTAATAACGGTGAGTAAAAAATGGTGGTTGTTTCAAAACGTTGAAAAAAAATTAATTTTTCTTCCAGAGCTCCGTACCATTAAAACTACCAACGGCATTAGAAAATCTAATAGAAAAACATTTAAAGTAGAGAAATTTTCTAGAGCATGAGCCCTAATAGAGCTGTTTACGCTCAAAGCTTCCTAGAAGAAAACTCACTGGTAAGTTAATTCATTTTGGAAAAATATATTTCAGGAACCTTTGGACGTAAAGATGTCTGGCAGCACTCACACAAAAGTTAGTTAAATGTACTATAAAGTAGTTTATAACGTTTATCCTCTAAGTAGTTTTTATGTTATTTGACATAATAATTTCATAAAATATTTATATAAATATTTATTTATTAAAAGCTATACCTCAAGAACCATTAGATAAATGTCCGCCAGCAGTCAAATTAACGTACTATAAGTTTTTTTTTTTAATTTATCTTGATAGAAGTTGTAGTTTTCATAATATTTGCTAAAATAAATTAATTTCTAGATGTTTCATATGATTGATCCGATAAAATTTCAAATGGAAATTTCATATTCATATGGAAATATAAAAACTACAACCCTAATGTAGACAAACATTATAAATTACTTTATAGTAAATTAAATGTTTTTTTTAATTTCAGTGCTGGCCAAAATCTGTACGTCTAATTTTCATAAACCAAAATATTTTTCTGAACAAGTAGAAATCAGCATGTTGCGAATTTATTGTAGTCAATATCATGAAAATTACTACTCTTACGAAGATAAACGTCAAAAAATACTTATAGTACATTAAATTAGCTTACTATTGAGTGCTAATAGACATTTGTACTTAGAAATATATATCCCAAAATAAATTCACAAATACTTATATTTCAGTACTTTTTTTTTTTTTATGGAATTTCGCATTTTAGAGACGTAAGTATCAGTATTAGGGCTCATATTTTAGCAAATATACTCTTGTTTAAATGATGTATTAGATTTTTAGTGTTGTAGGTAGCTTCAAAGATATGGAGCTCCCAATTAAAAATTATATTTTTTTTTAACATCTGGAAACAATCATCATTTTGTACTACCCTCAACTATAGTTGGCAGACTCATCAATTTAGACCAATAATTATACATAGTTTTCATTAAAGTAATCAAAAATTAGGGTATCATAACTGACTTTTTTCTCCTCTTTGGTTCTTAGACTATGTTATTTGATTACCATTAAACGATCCACCAATATGTTATTTACAACAGTTATTTACTTAAGCTGGTCAATTAAAAGGATATATTAGTTCTATTGATTCCATATTTAAAAAAGTACTTCGATAAACGTTTAATTAAACTCATTGGCAGTTCCGTAAGTTGTAGCAGAACAGGTTAATGAACCTATTGAAGTTAACAGCCGCCTGATATTTAACTCAACTCATTGACCATAAACTCGACTTTATATGTTTATTTACCCAAAGATTGTCTTACAATCCCAGAGATATTTGATGATATAAAAGAAAATAGAGTTCTTTTTCCATGGACCATTTGGTCGGACATTATGACTAAAGTCATAAGTACTAAAGTACCTTATCTTTTGAGCTGTAAAAGTCTATAATTGACTAGCCGGTGTGTTTTTAGCTTTTTCGTCCAGCTGTTACATTTAATGAATGATATCGATATCTTTTTTTTTCAGCTACTATGCTACTAAGGGCCGGTTGTACCAACCTTCAGTAAAACTAAGATTTTTGTAACTTATATTTGTCCAAGAGTTTAGTGAAACTCCGGTAACTTAGTGACCTGTATCTGGTTGCAGTTTTGTTGACCAGGTTACCTAAATTTGTGGTAATTGTCAAACTCCGCAATTCTTATCACTAATGTTAGAAATTTTTAGGTTCAATTAAATTTAAAACATAACATATGGTTTTGACAGTCGAAATTACCGAAAAAATACTGCAAAAAGTGATTTGTTCGAGGACGGAATTCTTCGTTTTTTCATTATTGTTTGAGAAACTAATTATTTGAAGTCTTCATTGTCTGTAATCGCCTTTCTTGATCTAATCCATTTTATTGAATTTGGAAAGAACGGGAATCACAGATAACAGATCCAACTGAAACTATGGAAGGTTCCTTGTTTTGCTATCAAATTTTGATTTTTTAAGATTGATAGATTTATTTATTGATAGATATTACTATTTGCCACACAGTTGTGGGAAATAGGTAATAGTGATCAATGATCTCATACGTACTAAAATAAAATAAAAAATATTTAAAAATAAATAAATAAAATAAAATAAATTAAAAAAAAATAAATAAAAACTCTTCAAATATATACAAACAAAAGAATAAACAAGATGAACATAATCAAACTATCTGTATGAAAAATAAATAAATAAAATAACATAATGATAAAATAATATAAACAATATTTACACAATCGACGTGAGGATCCCTGAGTCCACTCTATTCCCCACGTGTGAGGGGTAGAGCAGAGCTCAAAAGTTGCTATCAAATTAAATAGATATTTCCTCCATATTTCATTTTATCCGACTATCGTGGCCAGCTAGATTTAAAGATTAACTTTCCTGGTTTGACATTGGAATACTAACTGAAACTCATTTCACTAAACGGATACAATTTCACTTAGGTGACTCATCACTTATAGATCATATCACCCTGACAACATTTCCAATGCTTGTTCATATATCATTTTACTCACAAATAAATATCGTTGATACCTGAACGACCTTTCGTCAAATCATATTCCAGTTCTGTTTTATTTTTTTCAAGCTTCGTACCTAAGTCCTCTTTTCCTTCATTGATTACTGGAAATTTTGACTGGAACAAATTTAAATGTGACCTGGAAACTAAACTAGACTTAAACATTTGGAAACAAAAAACGACTGAAGACAAAACAAGACGTTGACGACGCAATTCAAAAACTCACAACATCAACAACAACAAGTATATCTGACAACACATCGACTAATAGAATCAATAACAATAAGCAAAATAACCTGCCACGGCATATTCGTATCTTATTAAGGGAAAAACCCAAAGCAACATCGAAGTGACATAGGACCAGAACTGACAAAACGTATTACACCAAACTGACTAACAAACTAAAAATAGAAATTAGAAAATACAAAATTCAAAATTTAATTAACTTTACTGAGAATCTTAAAACTACTGATAAATCATTATAGAGGAATTAAGGTAAATCTTCTCACTGAATCCCAAACCAGGATCAGAACTGACGAAGAAAAATCACAAATATTCCGACAACACCTTTCTAAAACCTTTATTCCGCATCCTGATGTTCTTAACTCAATTCATTTTAAATGTATTGAAGCAGAACTAAATATTCCACTCCAAATGGCTCTTCCACCTAAAGCATTTCATCCATCAGAAATATCCAGTATCATTCAGAGATTACCTACCCACAAAGCTCCTGGATACGACCTAATAACATCCCACATTCTAATACTTCTTCCTAGAAATGCCATTATATTCCTCACCTACATATATAAAGCCGTTCTTCGTTCCACATATTTCCCCGACCCATGGAAATTATCTATAGTCAAAATGATACCCTAAAACCCAGCAGAACACCTATCCTCCTACCGTCCTATCACTCTATTATCTATCATGGGCAAAATTCTCGAAAAAATCATTTTGAAACGCCTACACCCCATCCTTGATTCCATTCATATGGGATCATTGATTCATATCATACCAACAACTGACAAATAATTATGGCGGACGACTAAAATTTTGCTAAATTTTAAAGACTAACTTCCCACTCACCGAATCCCAAAACCTGGACGAGAATTGAGGAAGAAAAATCACAAACATTCGGACAAAACCTTTAATTATAAAATTTTAATAAACTTTATAATTTTTATAATATTTTCAACAGAAATATATTGCCGAAAATCGCAAAACAGTTGAACTAACGTAGCTGGATAGTATGATAAATATTT
>NW_027108721.1:1446656-1453593 GCF_000696795.3 Halyomorpha halys | reverse complement strand
AAATAAAAATTTATTATATACTATTAAGGATGAATACTTATTAGCCAGAAAGAATGAAAAGAACAAATAAGGAAAGCCGATTGAAGCAATTAACTTAAGGGATGGAGGCTTAACCCGACACGATGAAGTAGGTCTGCTCCCGGCTTCATGAGGTCCTCGTAAGAAACCATACAAATGACCTCCCTCAATCTGCAAACCAGATGACTCTTGCACAGAAAATCAAGGAGAAATACTTAAACCCCTCTTAAGTACTCGTTTTCCTCATAGCCAATTATAAATGATCTCGAAACTAATATATCACAAATCATGCGCTATCCGCGATCTTCACAATGAGAGTTTATTAGGAAAATATTTGTAAAATGTCAAAAAAAAAATTAAATCCTTACAAAAAGTGTTTCTTCGCTCTTATCATAAGACTTATAACATATTATAAGTTATAATTCTATAACCAAGTTAAAGAATACAGAAAAACTAAATTGTTGTAACCTGCACACCGTGTAGCGGGCATGAGTCAAGAGGGTCCCTTACATCCCGCTGTTATCAAGCCCTTAGCCAGGAGTACAATACCACGCGGTTTATTGAACAGAATATTTCCCATGGACTTTTTAGCTGCGATTGTATAATTATTCTTTAATATACATCTTAACTTTAAAGTTTATAAAGTCACAAATTTTTCTCCCTTCTGATCAATTATTAAGAGAATTTTGGAATTACATAGTCTTTGGCTCTTTTTTATTATATTTTTTTATATTGTTAGTACACTGAAATTTAATTTTGATGATAGAAATACTTAACTATGTTTTAAACTTATAATTTCTCTATCCAAATTGGTTACATGCATTTCTTTGTAATTCTTAAAATACGATTTACCGACTGTTATTACCGACTACAGTTTCCGTTAATAATGTTGCTCTTACCCCTATCGAACAGATCCGCTGCCTTCGACTTCATCTGAACAAAAGTCTAACCTGGAATCCTCACACAAGACTGAAAAGACAGGAAACTGGACGTCGATTTCGACTATTACAGCACTAATTAGACAAACGGTCAAAACTTGTAATTCATAACAAAATACCGGTCTACACGACTGTAATGAGACCAATCTGGACATATGGAGTTGAGCTTTGGGGATCCAGTACACCTTTGAATTCCATTCGTATCTAATTGTTAAAATGTCATTAAAGTGCTACCAATGAGTAGTTTCTCTACACGCCTGTATCATTCATTTTGACTGAGATCAAATTACTGAATGTATTATTATGTCCAGTTGTAAATTTTAAAAAAATGATAAAGATATTTTTAAAAAAATATCATCTGTACAAATTTCTTTATGTGCTCGTCACAACATAATTGTAAGTATTAAAGGGATAAGTCTAAGGATCCAATAAACATTTTCTCATTAAAAACATTTCAAAAATGTTGTTTTATTTTTAATGTTCTGTTAATTCTAAAATGTTTGTATCTTGTTTTCTCACTTAGCCCTGACGAAGCCCTGCAAAGTGGGAGAAAACGTTGGCCAACAATAAATAGTTTTCTTTTACTATTTTGATACCTTTATGGACTATCTTCCTCCATTAATCCTTAGGATTCGATTAGGTATAAAATTTTAACATACAAAAGGGCAAAATAAGGCAGTGGTTTGTAATAAATCGTTAATATTTATTATCTATAATATAAAAAAAGAAGAAAACTTAAACAACAAAAATATTGCTGAGAGATAAACTTTAAGATCTAAGCCGGATTACTAGTGCAGTGAAGCAAATACCTGTCTTGTCTGTTTCACCTCATTTTGACTGGATATAAACAGTTAGCTCTTGCCTTGAAATTCTTCAAAAGTACATTTATTTTTCTATCATATTTTAATATGCGTTATTAACTAGAATCATATATGAGCTACACATAACGTCTAATAAAAATACGGTACATTTGAGTTATCGACTTTTTATAAAAAAAAGAATAGGATTGCATTAATTCCAAACAAAGAAATAGTTAAAATAAGAAATGTCAAAAAAATTAAATTATATTAAATTAATAGTTAATTCATTTTACTTTATATTTTGTTTAAAAAAAATTCAAATGTTATTTGAGTAGATTAGTTACAAACACTGTATTTTTATAAGAAAATGAGTTTGACATTGTTTCTGTTAGGTAGTTTCATCTTTTATCTGATAATCGAAGCACACTCCAAGATTAACATTCTACATGATATTAAAGCAAACAAAATTCCAACAATATGCATTAATGGAGTTTACTTAACACGAGCAATTTTCAGATCTTCGTGTAAATTGTAAGAAAATAAATTTTAAAAAAACACCATTCAGACGGGCCCAAGTTTCAACTCTGAATGCCTAAAACTAACTATTTTCCAAATTTTAGAAAGCTTTCGTCAGACCGAAGAGTTAGTAGTGAGTTTTTGTGTTAAAGAATCGAAAAGTTTTAGCGTCATTATAGGTTGACCATATTTTTTTAATTTAGAATTTTTTGCTTTTTTTTTAACGTGTTGTGGAGTCAGTGGTTAGCGAGATGGAAAACTGAAATTCAACTTAAGCATCCCCAGAAATATATAAATTTTTTTTTAAAAAATGTGTATGATTTTTTTCTTGAAATTCCCTTTGGGAAACTTCGACGCCTGGATTATTGTTATAGAGCTCTAGCGAAGTCGAAAACTACCCTAAAATTAAATTTAATATACACATTTTGTAGAAAATATTTTTGTATTAAAATTAAGCACGGAACTGTTAACTTCACAAAATACTTTATTCTCAAGTAATAAGCAAATAAAAGGCTAGCCAGGTAACCAAGCTGAAATTCGGATTCAGCACTGCAAGAAACATACAGAACCGCGGGCATACTCAGGATCAAAATTAAGGGTGGGGGCATGTCACGGCCGTTCAGGTTGTGTCACGGAAAAGAAAAATGAAACTAAAATTAAAAGAAAATCATATACAATTATAGCAGTTATTTATTAATTATAGCAATTTGTTATTTGAAAATAAATTAATTTTTATTAAATTAACAAAGTTTTATCACTTCTGAGAGGGGGCAGCTCCCCCTGCTTCTCGCTGGGTACGCCCATGAACAGAACTGTTGATAAAATACTTGTATATTTTTTTCTTCGGGAAACACTTCCTTGACTGGTATATATTAGGGGAGAAATGGTCGAAGACCGTAGAACTTGGTCCAGGCTATATAGAAAGATACCTTACATTTCATGTAGTGGTCAGTGTTAGTCAAAACGTAATTGCAATAATGCAAAAATAATTGTAATAACAGTCAAATGTAAATGCGATCACTTTGGTTCAACTAGTAATTGTAATTTCAGACTATTAAATAAATTACAGCGGTTCATCAAGTTGTTGAAATAATTAATCGAAATTGTAATATTATTTGCTTGTTTTAAATTACAGTTATTGAAAAATAATTCTAATTGTAATTGATTAACCACCTCTGATGGTGGTACGATTATGATGATACAGCTATAATTTTTTTTCTAAATTTTTACCAGATCATACACTCTTAGTCAAGTTTTCAACTGCGTTAAGAAATGCACAAATATCTTTGAATGTCATCCACGGAATAGCATAATTTAAATCTATTTCCCATTGCACAAATTTATTAGGGATTTAATTTCTACGTGCTATTTAATACGATAGTTTTTTAGTTTTCACTCCAATAAATCGCTTTTTAAACGATACCATTTTATGATCAACAAGCAAGCTGAAATGTTTGCCATATCGACCGCTTTTCTACGGTCTGCTGAGTGTCGGCGTATATTCATGCATATATGTAAACGATCTGTATATGTAATATTCTAGAACGGTGAAAATATACAAAAATATGTATTCCACATTGTGGGTGTCTGGTAACCTGGAATATTTTAGAATATTTGATATATAAATGAAAATTCCATTTATCCCCCAAGTTCTTAATTAAATTTAATATAGCTACTTAAAAATCGTTAATTAAAAACAGATAAATTTTAATAGTCAGCTATAAATTTAAAAACTAGAGTATGAGTGAAACCATCAAAATCATGATACCTATCACCTCAAATTTAGATGAGACTCAGAACAATTAACTATAACTATCCCGATAACACCTGCAGCATTCTGTGGCCGTAATATTTAAAGTATTCGTAAAATAAATTTATAAATTTAATAGTGCATCATCATAAATGTACTATCAACTTTAAAAATGTTTTTCTCGAAAACTATTCCAGATATCATAATAAAATTTTGTAGAACGTGTTTTATACCTACAGTAAAAACACTCTTAGTAACCAATCTTAATCTTATATAAAAAAAAAAAAATAATGAACTATTTTTTTAGAAAAAGCGACAATACATATAGTCCCAAAGATGGTCGAATGTAGATTTTAAAAAAGGAATCCAAACTATTTATAGGCTACTTGATAAATAAAAAATATAGGTGGTCTTCAAACATATTAAATTATTATAGACGATAGAAAATATCTTTAATCCAAACCACGACAGATGTGGGTAACAATATTTACTTTCCTTATATTTCGGTGTTTTTAAAGAATTCATTTTTTTTTTTTAAATTTTATAAACCATTTGCTTATCAATGAAAGTAATAAATAGAAATATTTTGAAAGTATCATACATATTTAAATGTATAACCCAATCTAATATAATATAAAAGTTGGAAATGATGTGAGTGGTTCCGATAGATCCACCTGTCGCCTTGTTTGTAAGCCACAAGAGATGATGGACACTTATATTAAACAAAATATCTTTGCTTAAGCTGTCACACCTAGTAAGTCTGAAAATATTAACAATACGATTTGATTTATTGTAATGGAAAAACAACACATAATTCAGAACATATCTCGTTTCAATCATGTTTTTTTTCAACAAATAGGTATCCGTATTTTTTTCAAACGAGAATTGTTCTGAAATATCTTAAGAGTGATTAATTGAAGAGGGTTTTAGGACATTTAATTCAATATTAGTTAAACATTATACCAAATAATTTACACAAACGAGAAAGTCAAGGCAAACGAAACTTGGTCAACTTGTGTTACTTTACTTTCAACCATGATTTCACTAATTTTCTTTAATTATTTCCTTTAAAAACAGGCCGTTATGGTTATTAACTAGTGTAAATTTCAAGCATCTAAGTCTAAGAATAATTTTGTTACTAGCTTTTCAGTAATATTGTAAAAGGTGCAAATGTGTATTTATTATATTTTTACTTAAACTTTATTTTCTTTATCTTGTATATAAATTATTTTGTTATTATTTAATAAGTTTTTATTGCATCGAATAATATTTTTATTTTCACGTATTATATTTGTATTTTTTAAATTTATTTTATTTTATCTTATCTGTATATTATTTTATTTTAGTACTGTTGTAAAATTTACACTTTTTTTCGTGTTTTTTTTCTGAATATATGGTATGAATGAATCCTTAGAACATTAATACTTATTACTCTTAGTTGTGGCAGATTGTATTATTATAATCTGTGATTAGTATAATATTAAATTTATTTACAATTCTTATATAATGGCTACAAA
Organism: Halyomorpha halys; assembly: GCF_000696795.3. Taxonomy (NCBI): domain Eukaryota; kingdom Metazoa; phylum Arthropoda; class Insecta; order Hemiptera; family Pentatomidae; genus Halyomorpha; species Halyomorpha halys. The sequence goes on along the minus strand of NW_027108721.1, from coordinate 1,448,054 downwards.
TTTTAAAGGTTATTTTAAAGTAGTTCGTTATTGTAATGGCTTAAAAAGTATTTCACCTAAAAAATATCTTTAAATATTAGAAACCAGGTCTAACAATCTGAATAATATATTCTAGAGCTATATTAAAATCACACAACTTGAATATAAAGTTCCTTATTGAACAGCCCCGCTATCTTGGACTGAATCTGGACAAACGACTAACTTGCAATCCTCGAATTTGAAAAGACAGGAAACTGCACGTCGATTCCGACTATTACGCTTACTAAACAACGGTCCAAGCTTCCAATGCATTACAAAAGACTAATTTGCATGATTATAATAAGGACTATTTGGATGGAGTTGTGCTGTGGGGTTCCACAAAGTGGGTGCCGCAGCACTCTGTACTGCCCCAAGGATATTTCAGGGATGCTGCTAGCGAATGCCACTTTCTCACAATATTATAAGAAAAACATTAAAATTAAAACAGCAAATATAAGTGCTTTTCAGCACTTATTTTTCACTATTTTCCTTATTTCCCCTATATACTCAGGAGTGCCGTGGTGAAAAACTTTTGGGAACCACTGCATTAAAGCATCCAATTCCTCCAGTATCCAACAATTTAACGTAATGATCCAAATCCTTCATAAAATCCTCAATCCTTATTACTTCGTCATTGATAAAATCATCCATAAAGACCTTAATGTTTCATAGATAGTTGATTTAGCTTGACCGAGATATCAATCTTCCCACTCTAAACTCCCATACAAATCAAATCCACCTGTTTCTGATCTTGCTTCCTCTTAGGGATGCGACATCGATTTCGATGTTTTTAAGCCGATGTTTTCTAAACATCGATGTTTTTATGCCGATGTTTTCTAAACATCGATGTTTTTAAGCCGATGTTTTCTAAACAACAATGTTTTGTCCCAATTTTTAATTTTTTTTTTCCAAAAGTAACTAAATGAAAACCAAACATTTTCAGTATATAAATAGATTCCTATCAAAAATATGGTCAAATAAAAAAGTACCTCCAACCTTCAAGCTATCGACATGACAGAGATAAATTACGACTAGAAAAAGAGCGATGTTTTAAAATATCTTTGCTCAATATTAAAATATCATTGCATACAAATCTTTGCCAAAAACATCGAAGTTTTTGAACAACCATTTCAGTAACTCAAAGTGTGTTCCAACGACGACGTATAGTCCGGCCAGTCGGAAGTGGTTTTTGCAAAAAAAAAATGCAACATTGATAAAAAAAATCGATGTTTTGAAATATCAATGTTCAATATCAAAATAATGTCGCTTACGATACATTACCCAGAATACATCGATGTTTTTGAACAACTATTTCAGAAACATAAGGTCTGTTCCAACGATCCCGCATTCTACGGCCTGTAAGAAGTGCTTTTTGAAACA
>NW_027108721.1:1427679-1446606 GCF_000696795.3 Halyomorpha halys | reverse complement strand
ATCCGACAACGACTAATAAAATATCGTTGCTTACAATACATTACTCAAAATACATCGATGTTTTTGAATAACTATTTCAGAAACATAAGGTCTGGTCCAACGATCCCGCGTCCTACGGCCTGTAAGAAGTGCTTTTTGAAATAAAAAATCCGACATCGACTACAAAAAACATCGATGTTTTTAAAATATCGTTCCTTACAATACATTAACCAAAATTCATCGATGTTTTTGAACATCCATTTGAATAATATAGGGTCTGGTCCAACGACCATCACGCATTCTACGGCCTGTCAGAAGTGTTGTTTTAAAGAAAGAATCCGAGATGGACTACAAAAAACGATGTTTTTTCGGTAATGTATTGTAAGCAACGATATTTTTAAAACATCGATGTTTTTTTAGTCGATTTCGGATTCTTTGTTAAAAAAAACACTTCTGACAGGGCTTAGAATGCGTGATCGTTGGAACAGACCTTATGTTTCTGAAATAGTTGTTCAAAAACATCGATGTTTTTTGGGTAATTTATTGTAACCAACGAAATTTTAGAACATCGATGTTTTTTGTAGTCGATGTCGGATTATAAGTTTCTAAAACCACTTCTTACAGGCCGTAAGGCGCGGGATCGTTGGAACAGACCTTATGTTTCTGAAATAGTAATTCAAAAACATCGATGTATTTTTAGTCGATGTCGGATTCTTAGTTCCAAAACCTACTTCTGACAGGCCGTAGAATGCGTGATCGTTGGAACAGACCTTATGTTTCTGAAATAGTTGTTAAAAAACATCGATGTTTTTTGGGTAATGTATTGTAAGCAGCTATATTTTAAAACATTGAGGTTTTTTGGATTTCATGTCCTATTGGTTGATTGAAAAAGCACTTCTGACTGGCCAGAGCATGCGTAGTCTTTAGAACTATCTTTATGTTACAGAAATGGTTTAAAAAAACATCGATATTGAAAAACATCGATGTTTTTTTGTCGATGTTTTTTAACATCGATGTTTTAGTATTGAACATCTATGTTTTAAAACATCGATATTTTTTTATCGATGTCGCACCCCTACTTTCTCTAATATTCCTCACCATCCTCCCAGATGCCTGGGATTTTCGAAACAAGAAATGTTATTAGGTTGCTACTAATGGTTAATTTCTCCACAAGACCGTATCATTTTAATAGAGATCATATCACATTTACTAGATGTATTTTTATTTAATATTATATATTAATCTTAATAATAATTAATATAAATTTGGAAGTTTCAATAAATAACTAAAAAATAGATAAAGGTGATAATAATGCCAAATATGCGCATTCCTAAGTTTAAAATGAGATAAAGGGAAATTTCAGAGGGAACTAAGCTCCTAAGGCTTGAGAAGTTGAAGCTTTCAAAATGCCGACATTATACTCGGCGAGATTTTAATCTCCAAGAATCTTAATATTCCTTTCACATATATATTTCATGAATATTCACAATGCGTCATTCATATTCTCACGGCTGGAATTTTTACAAGAAAGGGGAGATCGTTTCAACAGGGGATTACATTTTCATCCATTTTCCAACATATTTTCACTCAGTAGTACTTGTAACATAATCTCAGACAGAATAATATTTAAAAAGATATTCTTTAACTTAATCCATTAAGACTTTCTCTCATTTTATCAAAATTTACATAGTCGAGTCTACAAAACGTTTGACCCATATACAAGAAGAATTTAAAGCAGAATTGAGCAAAACATAATATATAAAAAAAAATTAAAATGAATTATATAAAATAATCAAAACGATAGAATAGTGGTTTGTATTTTGTAATAATATATCATTCCAGATTCATCAAATTTTCGGTTTTTAATAAAACAGAAAATAATATTTCTTAATAAATAATATAAAACATGTCTACAAAAACTGATATTTTTTTTGTGAAATAAACGTAATAATTAAAAAGCCAATAAATATCAAATCTTTAAAAAACATTTAATTTAATTTGTTTACTTCTTTAAATATATTTTTATAATTGTCCACCCGAATTCTTCGATAGTCTATGACGTACTGCTAATATTTATTCAAAAATGATACCTTAGTACCAAAAAAAAAGTGTGACGACAACCTCTGTCTTTTTTTTAATCAGAGGGAACTTCGAAAGATGTAAATTAAATTAAATCTAAACTTTATTTTATTGATTTCCATACGTTCTCCAACACAAATAAAGTAAGTAAGAGTGGGCAGCTCATTGGTAAGGCATTTTGCTACCAACTTCAGCGACACGGTTTCGAATTCGGCTGAAAAATAAATTTCACTGTAGCCATGATTCTGTCCTGTGGGTGTGAGAGCTCTCCGGGATCCACCCAGTCGCATAAAGCCTTTTTACCATTAATTGAGTAAAAATCTGACAGTCCAGTGTGATTCTGACCAAATCCCCTCCTTGCACAACCGTTGGTCTAGTAAAAGTAATTTCTCACAAAGTACTGCGCAGCCATAACCTTTCAAGGGTTTCAGCGATAGATTTAATTTTTTTTTTTAAATAAACTAAAAAAACATATGAAACGAACGTCGAAAGAAGTTTACTAACAGTTGATTATTTTGCTACTGTTGGAAAGTATATAATATAAAGGACCATTTTAGTTGCCTTCCTGATAGCAATAAAATTATAGGCAATAATAAAAAAAATAAAAACATTTTAACACCCTTCAAAAATGGAAATATAAAATAAAAATCCATCTGTCCGGTGCCCGAAAGAATCACAGTTGATATTATCATCCATCAAATTTCAATATTTTGTTATTTAAAGTCATAATAAATAATTAATTTATATAATGAACGATTGCTTAATCGCACCGTATCATCAGTTGTGCAGCGATGAAATAAAATAAAATTTTATAAATTTACTTTGATAAATTATTGTTTATATATATCAAGTACTTGAATTGTTTTGAAAATAATCCAAAATTCAAAATCAATATGTACAATGATTCTAGGTTGGAAAATCACTCAACAAAGATGGCTTTTTAAAAAGTAATACTAAAAAAAAACATTTATATTGTTAAGAAAACGGCACAATGAAATATTAACCCAAAACATAGCCATAATATAGATCTATTCTCGAAGTACTCACCTACAATATGGGACAATAGGCAAAAGCAATAACAAAAGTGGACCTCCAAAAAGAAAACGAGAACAAAAGAAAAATAATGGGGGGATAAGGAACAGAAAAAAAAACCCGGCAGGGTAGTATCGATTCATTTTCCACTCCATTGACTTTTCAATTAATTATAATGGCTTTATTCTTTCACTTTCGTCTGAGACCTTCGTCGAGAAAAAGTGAAAGAAAATAATATCAACGTTACATTGACAATTTATAATAAGCTCCTTTTTTGGCCTCTGCCAGTGCGCCAACCTTGCGAGTTGAGAACGCAAAATTCATATTTAGAATACTTAATATTTTAATCTCTCAACACCGGCTAGGAATATAATCCAAATGCCAAGAATATCGAACCATTTTGGTTTACTCTCTCACAGTCAAATACCATAGGATATGTTACAAAAAAAAATTTAAATCCCTTCGCTCAAGCGAATCAAAATAACGAAATTCTAAACTCGAATTAAAATTTTTGCAATTATTAAATACATTTTACAATTCACTCATAATATTTTTTGGTCATAAATATTTTTTGACACAATAGTTACCGAGATAGGGTGGTTCAATGATACACATAATTTCTTAAATTATAGCAGACAACGTTAGCCCACAACGCTCATTTTAAATCATTTTTATGTAAATCATATAAGTAAGGTACGCCTAAATTTAAAAATTTATAATAATAATAAACGTAGAACATTATTGGCCCCCTCCAGCCCTTTCACTTCGTACGTCCACCCACTTCCTCCGAGGATAAGCATTATTATACATCCAGTCTCCTTCCCAAAAGATGTAGAATCTAGTAGAGAAAACTCATATTCTTACTCCCCACAGTTTTCAGAAACAGCATTGAAAAATATAATTAACTTGGTAATAATTTCTAGGAATCCCTCTTCATTTTTAACTTGCCCCTTAATTAATTATTCACAATTTGAAAATTGACTAAACAAAAAAAAAATAATAGAAACTAACATTTCCATTACTATTTGGTACGTAGCCATTTTATGAGCTGTTTTAAACCAATTAATTTTTTTATAGTTGTAAATAATAGCACAAACTCTACATAATTTGTTAACTAATATCAATAGAGACTAACTAAGAACCACTCTTATTGAAGGGAATTAATTGCTATTATCTCCGAAGAGAACCTCCAAAATGATGAGTAAGTCATGTTCCCCATTATGTAAAAATCAAGAATGAAGTATCTAAGAACTGAAAAATAATTGCACAGAATGTACTGCGCGGGAGTATTTATCGATTCAAAAGTTTTTCTCGATGCTACCTTGAAAATTATAAATATGGACAAACGACTAACTTGAAATCCTCACACAAGACTGAAAGGATAAGAAACAGTACATCAATTGCGACTGTTACACTTACAAGACTAACGGTCCAAGCTTTCAATAGACTGATCTACAGTTCTTTAATAAGGCCTATCTGGACATACGGAGTTGATCTATGGCCAGTAAACCATTTAATCCCTTTAGTATCCAATCCTTACAATCAGAAATCCTACGTGAAATCTTCAATGCTCCTTACTTTGTGACAAATGTTTCTTATGTAGACGATCTAACCCAAACTAGATATCAATCCTACCATTCTAAACCCCTTACTCACCCAAACCCACTAGTTTCCAACCTTACTTCCTCTTCTATTCCTGAAAATCCTCTGATGGTCTTGAGACCTTCAAATGTTGACATTTATAGTGCGACCAATAGTTTGTTTCTGTACAAATATATATCATGTCAATGTAATAGAACTAATTTCACATCTATTAGATGTATTTTTTATATAATAAAGTAATAAATAAATTTTAAAAACAAGAAATAATGATTGTTAGAAATAATGGGACAGTGAAGAAATTAAAATAAAATCGATCTTCTTATTGGTATTATTTTTTTTTCCAAAATTTAGGAACTTTCTTTTGCTTTGCACTTCAAAATGCAAAGTATTTCTACTTACGTCTACTCTTACACGAAGTACGTAGACCATCCGTTCCAATATCTCCGGTAAGCATGTCAGCACCACGGTTTGTAAAAGAAATGGCAATGACATAACACACTGACTCATACACTAATCATTTAGTAAGTTAGATTATGTGGTCTAAAAGAATTTTAAAACGTATATTTCCGTTGACTATGTTTTCAACAGCCTGAAAGGAGACCCTTAGTTTACAATCGACCCATTATCTGGAGCCAATCAAATATTGACCTGACAAGGTAGTGTCGATAATTAGAGAGATTTCTCCGGAATCCGCCCCCTTCCCTTCCAATCCCTGTTAAATACTAATTTTAACCTACTAAAAGGATTATAGGGCAATCACGAGATTGGGTATGGGTCGCCTCAGCCTCAGCCAGCCTTTACTAATTCACGGGAGCAACCTCCACCGGCACGCCAAATTTATTGGTCGCGACTAGCGAGCCAAGCTTCTTAGTTGTGAATTGGTAAAAATGGTGAATCCCAGAATCGTCAAATATTAAGGGAATAACTTAAAAAAGGGTTCAACAAACCTTAGTATTTTTTAAAGTCACTTAAAGTAAGGTTAAGTGTTGTAATCGTTAAAAATTTGCGTTTCCAACTGAAATACGCGTTTCAAGGTCCTGCGTGTCAAAATTACCAGGGTATTAAATGCCATTTGTTTGTACCATTGTGAGGGTGGGTGTGTGTGAGAAAACATTCAAGTTTAAAAACAAGAAATTAATAAGAAAATACGGCAATGTTTTCCATAAAATTAACTATTGAAAAAACACTTCATAAAAGCGATTTCACATATTTTCTCCATAATTAATCTAATGATTTTTATTGAACTTGTCCTGTACAATTAAGTGATCTTCAATATCAGCTAGGTCCTATTCTCATTTGAATAGTCTGACTTAAAACCCGATATTTTTAAAAAAGTTTTCTTTAAATTACCTTTAATAATATTTATTTGATATAATTAATTAGCTCAATCTGTTAGGAGCTTTAAACATTGAAAAATATTAAAGAATTTAAACGTTAACTAAGGGAGTAAATTAGGGCATTAGTGTTAGGTAATATTATGGTTTGCAGAATGATAGTCGTAACTTTTTCAATAATCACGACAACCATAGATACTATAAAACATAGTCATAGTAGTATTTATTTTATAACTAATAAATAGTAATATAGTGAGAGGGGGTATTGCTATCCCGAATAAAAAAGTTGTCGAATTTAAGACATGAGCTGTAATTTCAATTTTAGGTAAGGTGGTAAGAGATAATGCTTGCATCACACCAGATTTTTATAATTAGAACATCAATAATTTTAATTGGAATGTAAACTCATCTTCAGCAAGTGGTCCTTATATAACCTTAAATTAATTACAGTGTGTCTTACTATATATATTCACCTCCAGGAATTTTTTTAATTTATTTCCATAGCTTACTCTCTAAGTTTACCAGTTCCCCAGAGCACGCATCAGTGAAATTTTCAGCAAAATGGGGTTTACTCTTCGAAAATTTTATGTTGAAAATTAAATATTAAGTAACTTCTTATCGATTTTTTTACTGTTTCTGGTTGGTAAGGTTTTGGAAAAATCACACTTATAGAACAGAATTTTTTTAAAAATTTATTTTCTCCTAAGATTATTTATTTCCCGTCATCATTAACAGCCACAAAAATAGGAGGCTCAAAAATGCCTGCTTCGGTAACGGCATAAATGTCCTAATTACGAAAATGGATTCCCAGGTGAAATATAATTTCAAAACGATTTTGTTGTACACATTAGTTCGATTTTACGTTGGTGCGATATAACAGACTCAAACACCAGCAAAGACTTTAAGATTTACTTTTTAAAATAAATTGATTGATTGTAAAATAAAATGTTACATTAAAATTGAAAAAAACTTCTTATAAGCTAAAAGAACTCAGCTGAAGGCTGAAGGGCTTCATGTCTTGTGGCTAAAACCTAAAGGAGTAGTGTCCTTCTTGCCCTCAGGGCTTCAAACAAATACATAAAAGAAGACTAAGTCGAGGATCTTAGAAGAATGGGATGAGAGGAATATATAATATAATAATAATTTTTGTATAATAATATTAATCAATAATATTTGAGTAGCTAAGAGGAGAGATCTTACTTTATTGGATATCTTATAAGAAGTAGGAGGAGATTTTAAGAGAGAGGAGCTTGAGTCCTATTGCATTGTAGATTCAATAATCGGAGTAACCAATGAGATCTATATAAGTAGAGGAACAAGGTGAGAAGGGAAGAGTTCGAAGGAGTTGACATAACATATGTAACATTCATTTAAAAAAGTGCGCGCATCCAGTGGAATTACTACTTAATTAGTGAGGTCAATCCTGTGCTCCATTTATGGTAAGAAAAACTATATAGTTCATAAATGAAGACCGTTTACAGTAATAGATGTGATTAATAGCTTTTGATAACTCTTCGTGTAAATCATCAAAAACCTTCAACAATTGTTGGTGGGTATTGTTGGTTTACGTCGACAGGATGTGTCGGATCGGAAAAACGCTGATAAAAAATTTTTTGAAAAGTTAATTCCCATAAGAAGATGTCATAAACATAGCGATTCTACAGCTAGGTGCTCTGAAAGAACTAGAGAAGCTTAAGAAATCAACAATGCTATCAAAAAATTCTATCACGTGTGACTGTTATGATCTAGTGAAAATCAAATTAAAATTTTAAAAAATTGTTGATGAGTGAACATGCATAGTGAACACCCAGTATTTTCATTACAAAAATTAATTATAAAAGTTAATAACTGTTGGGTGATAATTTAAACGATGTATTTATCTCAAAATTTACGATACGTAATATATATTATATTATAATATGATAAATTAAAATTCTCCCAACTTAAACTATTGATAGGAGTAAAACGAATTAGAAAAGAATAAGATATCGATCAGGCACAAACATGTTTGGTAGTTTTGAAGAAAACTTCAATCATGTACTTGAAACGCCGTTGGAGCCAAAGGTCACATATAGTCAAAGAATGTATGTCTAAAGTAGTTTTCGGTCCCGGTGCAAGTAATATATTAGGTCCCTGCTGCCTAATTGGTTAAGCCAACTGGGACCGAAAATTCTGGATTCAATCCCGTTGTTCCTTATTTTTATTTTGTACATTACGTTTCTTATGTGTTTATCAGTCCAACATACATGTTTTATTATTTTTTTTTTAAATTAGCCAATTAAAATTCCATACAACACTTGAGGGATTATAATTAATAAAAAAAAATTATATTCTACTAAAATAATTCCCCATGTCTATCAGTTCTCTTTCTTTCTTATGACCGCATTTTGATGAGGCACATTATAATTATTATTCAAATTTGTTCAATCATTCAATTATACTTAACAAATATTAGGTTGGGACAATAATCGTAATGACCTAGCTATGTTTTTTTTTACGTGCAAAATAATGTTCCCTTGAACTAATATTTAAACTTTAAATTTTTTTAATATCACTTTTGTAGCCACGTAGACATAAAATGGATGAATTAGTAAATTGGATGTTATATATCTATTTTTGTGATTCTTTTATTTATATATACATTTTTTAATTCCTCTCACGTAAAATATTGCTGGCCCACTTGTGTTTTATTCCGTATCAGTTTTGACAGTTTAAAGCTTTACACTAATATTCCTGTGACAATTTTTGTTTTACAATACAATTTTAAATTATAATATATTCAAGCCCCTAAATTTTTTTAAATGATAATGTCGTTCTCTTAACTCATATATCTGAATATTTTTCTTTTTCTACATCTTTGCATTTTAAGCAGGAACAACCAATAATTGTATTAATTGGTTCCTGCGATAAAGAGAAAAAAAAGTAAAAATGAATAAAGAATAAAAATCTTACCACGATTGTCTAAATAAATTACAAAGTTCAAAAATTAAATTTCTGTTTATTAGTTTTTGAGGGTTACACAACCCTTCTATCAAATATCATCTTACGCAAAGAATTTTATCTATTCAAGTGGCAATAAGGAAGATGAGTAGAGGAAAACAAGTCCACCCTTTGAACATAATATTAAATATTGCTCCTTATACTAAGACATGCAAAGAGCTTATCGTGCAAGATAGTTCCTCCAAGTATGTAGGTAATAATAAATTCCTGTTTAAGAGATAAACTTGAGAAATTTTCAGTCTGTTAAGAAATTAGTGAGTTCCCCGGACATGTAATCATGGATGGTTGTTGTTAACTTTTAGAAAGAGAAGTAAAGGATGGGAATTCCTATCGGATATATGATAAATCAAAACATAATAAACTATTTTTTATTCTATACCCATGAACGATTTTTTTTTAAATTATTTCTTTTTCCCTTGAGACATGACTGGTTTTGGAAACAAGGTTCCAGTTTAAGATTTCTAGTGTTCCATGATGTACATTAGCATCTTCCACTGATGGACCATTGATTAACACATCGTTGGTCGCACTACTAGAAATCTCATGGACGGTGGCTCTGGATCTGTGAGATCCTGAGATCCGTTTACCAAACGTCGGTATTTGAAAGACTGGATCTTTGGGTCTAATAAAAAAGAAATTACATTTTTTCAAATATATATGTAGACTAAAACGTAATCTTTTCAATGCCAGTATTATATTAATCTAAATAAGGCACATATTTTTATAGAAAACAGCTACTTAATCATGGTAAGTAGGATTTGATAATTAAACGTGACACAAATCAATCAAACCTAGTCAAATGAACGTTAGAAATAAAAATGTGGAGCTACGCGCGTTTCAAGCAACTTCCCCAAACCTCCATACTTGTTTTGTGTAGGTTGGAGCACTCGTGTTGATTGCTATTTTTGTGATTTTTGAAAAAATAAATGTAAAGATCTGGGAAGGCGAAAATTTTTGTTTTTCTATTGCTACAAAAATTCATATTTTAGGGTTTCTTGAGGTCCGAATAAAGAATATCAACTTTATTCCTGCAATGAATACATCAGTTTAACAAAAGATAACGAAACATATTGGTATGATGCGATTGGGAGAAATTGAGCATTCTTGGCTTTTCCGACTCGAACTACTGTTTCTATTCTTCCTCTTTTGTCATTTAGCTATCCAACAAATTCTTTAATATTTTGTGTTTACTGATTTTTTATTACTGTAAACCAAATGAGCTAGTTATTTAACTTTAATATATAAAATTAAAGGAACTTCAAAGGAAGATTTTTTGAAAATTCTTCATTTAAACCCTTTCAGACTATTACAAGGCGAATAAGACCTAACTGATATCAAATAAATTCCAACTGAACATAGACATGTCGAGTTTCATCTACTGATTTTTTTAAAAAAATCGAAAAAGAGTAAAAAATTGATTCTACAATGTGGTACTTTCGGTCAGAAGACTAAGAAGACTCTATTAAAGAAAAGATGCAGTTACATCCCTGGCGTATGCCTGCTATAAATATATAATTTCAGTTTCGTACGACGTTTTTATTAGTGAGCTTATTCACACACATCGACCATTTTGATGTTTGATTATTTGGACTTAGTGACCTCAAAACGGTCATTTCCATCGAAAAATCGAATTCAAAATTTTGCACTATCGAAATACTTTTCCTCACTATATTCCATATAAAGTGGAGTGAAAATAGTAATAAAAGAATAATATTCAAGGTTGCAATCATACTGATTTATGTGGCTTCATTTATCAGGATAAAATATATCGGGGAAGAACCATTTGGACTTATCCCAATCTAAATTTTCACAAAAACAACTAAGCAGATCTCAGAATCAACGTGATAGAGTTTCAATCACGATTTCATACTATTTTAGCTCATTTCTTAAACGTATAATTGGGACGAAAATCATAAAAAAATCTATCACGAAATGAAATCAATAAAAGCATCTAATTTTTATTTCACAGGTTTGTTAACTTAAAATAAAATAATTGATTTTAATAAAACTTATTGTAAGTACATATCAGGCTCTGAAATCGTAAGAAATATTTTTCAATAAATTTAATAATAACTGTAACTGTATAATGTTTTTTTAATTTCTGGCTTAATAGTTATGTCAGAACATTTTTTTTTTAAAAAAATCCATTAAATAAAAATTCTATTTTAAAAGAATGCTCGTTTATTTTAATTAGTTAAAAATTTGAATTAGTTATACAAGTTTAAAAATATTTGTTTCGGTTTACTGAAAGTTGGCCTATATATATTACCTTGCAACCTTGGCTAGAGTATTCAAAAACTATATTAGTTATATATAAGCTAAATAGCCATCTGAATCCAGGGTATTGCCTCAGGTTTTTTGGTTGAAATTCCTCACCCTCCTCACGAGTGAATAGTTATCTCAAAGGATGTTCCCCGGCAACAAGAAATGAGAAGATAAGAGGCATAAGAAGAGATATAAGACTTGCCATTTAAAATTACCTATAACCAACCTACTGAAGAGTAAGTTTACTTATTTTTCTTCTAACAATCTTGTTATTATCATCTTTATCATAATTTGTACCAAAAGGGTTCACTGCTTTGCCTTAAGCTGCAAGTGTTGAACTCTATATTATAGTCATTGGGTTCATTTTTTGCTAGCTCTTGAAACATTTGAGGAAAAAAAAAAGCTAAATTCCATGATTATTGTGATCAAGTAATTCTATTTTTAAATAAATTGTGTGAAGCAATTATATATAAGGAATCTATATTACATATATTGTTAAATATTATATTCTACGGAACAGAAATAACGGCTAATATCCAGCCTGAAACAGGTGGAACAGATTAGACAGATATTCGCTCGACTGAACCAGTAATCCGGCTTAAGAACTCAAGAAACATTCGTAGCCATATTTTTCATTGTTCCTTTCTCCTTATATTGCGAAATATTTTTAAATATTAAATCATTTTACGGTGACTCATAATAATATATTATTAACACGAACTCAAATTTAGTCCTTAAACTTGCACGAAATTACATCAATAATGATGAAAACGTCAACTAGTTAAAAATATATATAAACCATTTTCGATTAATTTATTTTGTATTTATAGCTAAAACATAGTATTGCTTTATTTAACAAGTCGTACAAAGTATTATTTTTTACTTTTTTTTTTTACGTATACACTAATATTTTGTTGTAATTAAAATTGAACTTGTGTTGCAATTCTATACTGTAGTAAACTAATGTGTTGTAAAATTCTTGTTTAAAATTTTTAGGTTTAACAAATGGAGATTCCATACCAGTTTTCTCTTTTCTATTTTAAACTTATATACTCGTTTCTTTTCTTAATAATGACACATCAGATAAAAATAATTAAATTGATCGTATTTCAAGGACTATATCGTAAACTGCAGTTACTTCCTCTACTGTGGTACCCTTATAAGCCGTCCCAGAGTAGGAAGGGTCACAAGGAAATCATAGAGCTTAGCTTAAAGCAGCAAAAAGCTTGGTTTTATAGAAATCAAAATGTTTGCTTTAAACATATAATTATAAGTATTGTCATATAACAAGATAAATTAATAATAAACGATACAAAAAGAAGAAAAAATAAGAAACTGATTTAATTTAACTGGTGTGAAAAATGATTTTTGATTTATTATAAATTAAATGCCTTATATCGATAAGGCCTAGAGGATTGGTATTTATAAAAAAAATAGTGAAGCTGATAATGTTAGAAAAAAAATAAAAGATTGACCAAAGTTGAGACAACGACGGAGACAAATTTTAATAAGGGTGAGAATTAGGGAAATATATCCTGGCTTGAGAATGAAGCCAAGAAATATCATCTTTAACATGTTCTAATCTTAGCGAATCTATGTATGTATATTTATCTGAGTGTGTATTCAAAATTACTTTCATTCTTTAGAAATTGTAAAATGTAAATTTCATGAACATTGTCCTAATGTTCAAGAAGCATAAGGGAAAGATCATTAGTGCTTTCTCATCAAGACTTCATTAACTTCTACCTTGTATACTCCCCCCTCCCCCCCCCCATCTGCCTGTTTGAGAGAAAGTGAGTGTGAGAGAGAAATAGAGTATGCGTGTGTGAGAAAGATAGAGTGCGTGTGTGTGTGCGAGAGAGATCGATTCCAAAGTAGCTGGATACAGCAATATGTTCAAATATATTCATTAAAAATGGTCCAGTAGTCATGGAGAAGAAGAGATTTGAAACTATTTTATTGACAATAATTTCAATCTGACGTTGTCTTGGGTAATGAAAGAGATAGTATACATGTTTTAAAAAAAACAAAAAAAAAACATATTTTCACACAATATTGTTTATATAGACTAAAAATTAGGTCATTTAGTCGTTAAATCAATAATCGATTATGCCTACATATAAATCAAAAACATCTTAATTCATATAATTTGAATAGCAATATAAATGTTTTAAAATTAAATTTTCATAAAATATTAATTTATCCATTGTGTAGGTACATAAAAATAAATAGAAAAATGACCTCAGATAATCAACAGTTGGGAATATGCATAATTTTAAATAAACCATTACAAATACTTCAATGAGTTATGTTTGAAAATAGATTGTTAACACGCTAACTAGGGTGAAGATAGAATAGGCTGAAACGATACAAAAATATAAAATATATACATAGATTTATAATAAAACTATGATAAGTTTCAGTTATTATTAAATAATTTTATATTAAAAAAGGTGGGCTCACTGTAGTTCCTAGGTTTTTTCTTACCCTTTGTGATTACTATTTAATTATAAAAAACAAACACCATAAAGTTGTTTATAATTCAAAAATATTGATATTTATAAAAGGAAAAGGTTTAATCTTTGTTCACAGTAAACGTTTAAATTAATGGACCGATATACGTGCAGTTTTTTTTCAAAATGTTCCCTTTCGCCACGGAAAGGTTTCAAGATGATATCCCCGAATTCTCGAATAGAAAAAGAGTTATGAAAAGATTTAAGCGTTTTTGGTTTGTTGCTGAGAGTATACGTTTATGTCACAGTAATTGTACCAATCGATTCATCTATTTCCGAGGAATAAGAAAAAACATTACTGGTTCTATTAAGGCATATTATATTTAGGAACAATTATAAAAACAAATGTGGCTCAGGGTAAAGTAGGTCAGCAATTTTTTTTAGAAAGAACATTCGTTTTTAATTTCGTCTCAAACGACTAAATACCATTTTTCAAAGAAAACACAAACATGCTAATAACAAATATCCACGCATATATTGGTTCAATATATGTTGCCATGTCATAATAATAAACTATATGTATATGTTTAATTTAACTAAATACAATTATATAAATCAAACTATTAATTTTGTTCATTAAATCTACATACACCTTCAAATATAACAATAGCAAACCATATTAATTTAACAAAATTGAAATAATATAAAATAAACTCAAAATGTTAGCAAATTGATCTAAAATTCAGATGTATAATAAAATAACGAAAAATATTTAATCCCACTCGTATTTATATACCATATTCACAGTCAGCTCCTCTGAATCCCAAAACTTAAGCAGTAGCTGTAACCAGAACGCTTAGGCTACACTGAAAAGCTCCTTAGGAATTTGGTTAACCAAATACTGAAGGATATATGGTCAGAGAAGTCCTTGTTTGACTGTAAAATGCCGTTGAATTAGGAAAAGGTTAAAGAAAAACCCACTAATTGAAATTTTATAAAAACTACTCATAAGCAGAGAGGTTTCCAAAAATGTTTTTAAACTATCACATTACATCTACAGTGCACGTAGTGGAGGAACGCATACTAGACCACAAACTATTAACATGAACGTTTCGGAAGTTAATTGCAAACGTCCGTCAGTACTTCTTGGTCCAGCATGAGGAAGAAGCAATCATTAACTGGAACCGAGCAGTTGGCAGCCCCACTAAGATAGAACTCACAGTAGGTGTAACAGCCGGTATCTACATTGGCAAGCTTTGTGTTGGGGATCTGGCGCCGAGCCAAGACTTTCCTACTGATTCATACTGAGAATTTCCAGCCATCTGTATCGAATCGTCTTCCGAAACTTTTGTCAGCACTGCGCTCATCTAACACAAAATAAGAACACGCATTCACTAAATAAGTTGGTTTTATTGATGCATCCGACCAGCAAATCAACTATTAATTCTTCATCGAGATTTTTTTCTTCAGCTTGGAAAGTATCCAAGGACCACGACAAGTATGAAAATTAATCGATTTAATAGTTAAAATAGATAAAAACCGAAGCAATAGTTATAGTTTGAACAGCCTTAGGCTTTACAATAATTTTACAACTTTATAACTAATCCGGCAGAATCAATAAAATAAATATGTTAAAATATTAAAATAAACCTTCCTATAAGAGCCGCCAGCCTATGAACGGCTCCTGGCCCTGACCCGTACTTTTAACTTCATTTTTCCTGGCAGCTTATTATATTCCTTCCTCCAAGATATCTCACAGTTGTTCGATGAGAAGACTACTTTGTATTTAAGCATACCTTTTTCAGTACTTAAGGGCGAACTTTAATTAAAATATAAGATAAAAATAATGTATGTATATATAGTTGACCGTAAAAATTGATATATAGGAAGATACTCAGGATTGCGGTCAAAGGAGAAACAAAAATAGTTTACAACAATTTATTTTCCTACGTTTCGCCCCACTTTGTAGGGCTTCATCAGGGCTAAAAAGATACAAAATGATACAATGATAAGAATAAAAATACAAAGATGAGATACAATGATAAGAATAAAAGTAAGTATAAATGGCAAGAGTAAAATTTGTTTATAAAAATACGTAAAATATAAAGTTAAAAAAGTACACGAGATGTACATAAAACAAAAACAATACGGGGAAGGAAAAAAAAATATAGATTAAATAAACGTCATGAAAAAATAATAGTTATAAATAAATAAGTAATAATAAAGATATAAAATCATAATAAATGAGCAAAGAACAAGTCAAGACAACCTAACTGTTCAAAGCAAACGTTTGCTTTGAACAGGTAGGTTGTCTTGACTTTTTATCGTATCTTTCAATTTTTATTCTTATCATTGTATCATTTTGTATCTTTTTAGCCCTGATGAAGCCCTAGAAAGTGGGGCGAAACGTAGGAAAATAAATAGTTGTAAACTATTTTTGTTTCTCCTTTGACCGCAACCCTGACCATCTTCCTATACAGGAAAATAAATAGTTGTAAACTATTTTTGTTTCTCCTTTGACCGCAACCCTGACCATCTTCCTATAGATAAAAATAATAATTTGATATAACTAATAATACTTGTCTTATTTTGTAGAGTATACTGTAGGGAAGCTAAGATATTTTATTTTTATATGCTTTATAGGTTATTAATTTTAATTTAATTTATTAATGAAAACAAGAAAAAAAGTATGTCTATAATAACAACAGACTCCTTTTTGAATCATTCAAAGAAAGAAATTGAAAGAAAGAATTCTAATTTAATAGAAGAAAGAGAAAGCAATGGAAACGATAGAGAAAGCTTCTAAAGGTCCTAAGACAGGAGCACCAGTTGGCATGAAGTGCTCAGTATTATTCGTTTGCTTTAAGGCACTTACCGTTTCATTTATTAAAGTTTATTTATTTTTTCTTAAGAATTCGTAAACATTTTCCTTATAAAACACTGGGCCGTTAATAGTAAACTAAATTTGTAAACAGGAAGAGAAAAAGTAATGACATTTGGAAAGCAATACTTTACTTAAATTAATTACTTTCTAGACTAAATTAATTATACAAATTTAGATAATGAAACTTTTTGAAATTATATTTTATAATTTTGGCTGATCTTTTTTTATTATATACATATATATTTTTGGTATATTGGAAAATGAATTCCATTTTCTTCTATCACGCATCTTAATCGAAAAAGCAAATATTCTGCTACTATATTCTTAAACGTAACCAAAATAATAAATTAGCTAAAAAAAGCCTATGCCAATTAAATATCATATTTTGCTTTGTTACATTTTTTTTTCTTTTTTGACATCATAATAATACAAACTTTTAGTTTTATAACAAATATGAATATAACCAATATTTATACACCTAGGGCTACTACATAGGATTCAATATATGTAGAAACTAACTAATTCTTTAACAAATGAATTTATTTCTTTATAAATATTGTTGGAAAATATATAATTTTATATAAAATATATATCATGAAGGTATTATGTTGTATACCTATGCATGTATGTATGGATTTATTAAAGTATTTCAGTTCACACAGTTGAGTTCAAAATATAATATTTTAATGTTTTTTTTATTTATTTATTAAATTTGACAAGTGTATAAAAAAAATACAATAAATAAAGGTGATAAATATTTCAGAACACATCATAATCTTCGGAAGAAACCATCCAATGGTGGTACGTTAATGATTGCTTTAAATTAGATTCTGGGGCAATCTTCTTATCTACCGCCTCGGAGGATTATCAAGGATTGTTAAGGATGAGAGATAAAAAACATAAGATTAAGTGGGTAAGAATTTTGGAATTAAAGTAGGTATATCTATTTCGGGCCAAATTTGCAACGAATGAGATGTCGAGATCTTTATGAATGAGTTTATTTGTGACGTAATAAGGAGCATTAATGATTTCATGGAGGATTTAGGTTTATAAGGATTCCATAGAGAGGAATTTGATGGTTTAGTGGAGCTCTAACGCTTAATTCCGTATGTCCAAATTAGTCTAATTATCATAGTGTATAAGAGTTTTTGATAGTAAATGGGAAATTTAGAGCGTTTGGCAATTAGGTGTAGTAATCATAATTGACGAGCAGTTTCTTGTCGTTTCAGTCTTGTGTGGGGAATCCAAGTAAGTATCTTATCTTGACAAAGTAAACATCTATATATACAAAAAAGAAAATCACACATTTTGATGCAATTTAAGTTTAAAATTTATAGGATGGATTCTCTAGGTGTTGTGAAAAATTTATTAGAATTTTTAGTAACTAAATTGCATAAAAATCATGAATTTGCGATTATTTTCCATGTAAAGGAAGAAAACGGAACTAATTTGAGGTTTCAGCTCGCCCAAAATAATTTGTTAAAACAAATTTTTGTATGTAGACATTTTAATGGATGTATGAAAAAAATCTGTTAGTTAAAAAAAATATAGTATTCGAGTTTTATAAAATTAGGAACTTATTTGAATTAAATAAAAAAATATTTATCAACACTTTCAAGTATAGTAAGGTGATCATTTTGCCTGTTACGCATGAATGGTAATTAAACTTTAAACTATTAAACAGTTGATAAATTAGTATGATGAATTTATACTACTATAATTTATACGCTCACCTTATGCGCCCCCACAGCGTGAGCGCCATCGTAGATGAAGAGGTGATCGTTGCAATCCAGGGTCAGCTCATCGAAGCGGAGCATGAACCTCTGGAGGATGGAGTGGGTCTGGAAGGTTATTATACAGTCCAAGTTACGTTCGTTCCTGGACTTGAGGACTGCACCGTCGATCTTTCTGTACAATTGCTGCAAGAAGTGGTTCTTGCACAGCGACTGCATCAGATCTGAAACACAAACAAATGATATATGCTAACTGGGTTGATAACAAAACCGAAGTGAATTGGATCTTGTCAAACATATAGAAAATAAATTTGATTCATCCACCGCAGGCAAACTAATATAAAAATATTAATTATGCGAACAAAATGAAGGAAATAAAAAAAAAATAGTGTTTTTTCTTCTTTTTTAACTAAAAATAAAGAGGTATTTTTAATGTTAATTTAATGTAGATTTACTGAGAGGTATTGCCCAACTATACTTTGGCAATTTACAATAAACAATTTTTTTTTCAAGCTAC
Source organism: Halyomorpha halys (assembly GCF_000696795.3). Lineage (NCBI taxonomy): Eukaryota > Metazoa > Arthropoda > Insecta > Hemiptera > Pentatomidae > Halyomorpha > Halyomorpha halys. The sequence goes on along the minus strand of NW_027108721.1, from coordinate 1,427,728 downwards.
TAAATATTTATTTTCAGCAAATGCATATATACAATTGACTTAGCCTAAT
>NW_027108721.1:1414686-1427599 GCF_000696795.3 Halyomorpha halys | reverse complement strand
TATTTTTTTCTTATCTCCTAAATATCTTTATTTACAACAAATAAAATATATAAAATTGACTTAGCCTAATTTATATATTTACAAACATTTTAAACAATCTTGTATTGCCGGATGGCATTCTAAGAAGGGTTTCGGGGTCTGCCAAAGGCGGTTTATACATCGATAGTATGTTAGCCGGGGGACTCACATAGAATGGGGAGGGACCACTCTGGCTGGCAATAAACATATGAAAAACAGAGCATAATATATAATCCTTACATTCATACGAGGCGTATTTGAGATTCATAATCAACATCTACAATATTCTTTTGCCTGTTTGACTGCCTTTTCTTCTGTCTAAGGAAATTTGCAATTTTTTTAAAACAGAAAACTAGTAAAGAAAAATTCATCAAACACAACACAGGTAACCACGCTAGCAAGTAAACCTGAAAATAATAAAAGAAGACACAATGTAGCTTTTCTCATATCCACCATCGACTGCGCTCGTGGTCACATATCTGGTAGCAAAAAGTAATAATTTCCCTTTTTCCCAATTAAGTCCATTTTATCCAGCGGACTGGACAAAATTAAAAAAAACAAAAAAACAGATCAAAATCCTTACTCTGAAGGACATACAAGTAACTATGAAATACTATGTTCAATCGAATTTACCATTCTGAAATAGACAAAACAAAATTAACCTTTAGTGGTTGTTTTATTGGACTTAATGGCCTTATCGATTATAGAGGATGTTCAACTGACTTTTTTTTTCTCCAAAAATTTGAATATTTTGAAATGAAACTAGTTATTTGTAGCAAATGATTATTCTTTTGATATCACAGTCGAATTTCAAACCTCTCCGATTTACACTTCAGCGTTGCTAACTCAATAATTCCCATAAAAAGAGAATCTTCAATACTTCTCATAGATAATTCAATTATAAAAACTTTTTTATATCGGTGATGTTCCCAGTCCGACGCGTCCTAAAAGCGCAAATTTTCAAAAACATCAAACAATTGCTTATGGGTTTAAAGGGTTGCTCGTAAATGCTGTGAAAAATCGAACAAACTTAAAGAAAGTCAGTTAGGTCGTTTGAGAACTCCATTGTGTTTGAGTCTCCTTAGGTGGCTGGGGATAGTCAAATTATGTATGTATTATCTTACAAAATTGAGTGTAGATTTTTTGAGAATTTGGAAGGATTGCATTAGCGAATTCACTTATCAGTTTGCTTCAGTCTGTCTAGTAAGTCTATTGCTCTAAGAATGATAATTCTGGATGAGAAAAATATTTGAAGTTAGTAAAACACGATCAAAACGGTATTAAATATAATAGTGTATATAGTAATAAAATACAAAATTAATAGAGATGTTATAAACAGAAAACATAGGTGATACCTCAATATGAATAAATGTCTACAAAAGTATTAACGTGAATAAATATACATAAAGATGTACTTTAATGTTAAAGATAAATATTAAAAGGTCATAAATATTAATATGTTTTTTTATGAAGGATAAATCCGGTAGGAGAAACTTTCCAAGAAAAATGGCTTTTAACTTCACCTTAATAAGTCCTAATTAGCTGCAAAAGACTTCAATAAAACGCTTGTTAAGCCAGTTAACAAGTAAATATTATTCCAGCCAGAATAATATACCTTCCGAAAAAAGGGGTTACCTCTTTTCTTTTTCCCGCTGAACAATCTTTCATTATTCAAAGGTTCTTTAGTTAAATAATGAAGAAAAACTTTACAATTAATTAATTAATCAGAGTACTCGATGCTTAAAAGACAATTACTTCAAAATTGACTTCACGAATTTCAATTTAAAAATCTCCTTTTTAATTGATTGGACTGTTTAATTAATAATAATAATAAAATATTACGTATTTTTTATTTAAATTTTCGAAATAAATGATTAAAATTTTAGTATTTTTTTATTTCAAAACTGCTCTGTCTTAAAATTGTCCTTATAATTAGGAAGGACATTTTCCTCAAATTGTAACAAGATCTTTTTTTATAACCACCATAAGTGTTGGGAATTTCCTAGCAAATATTAAAGGGTGCAGAGGCTAGGATCTGAGTGAGGATGATGAACAATGGCATGAAACGGAGAATGGAAGTTTTGAAAATAAACCAGAGAGGAGTGGTAATGAGTTAAATTAGGAAAGACGAAACCGTAAATTGTGTCTACACATTTGCCAAGTGTCCACATTCGCAAAATGCATTTATGGAATGCAGCTATATACTCAAAGTAGCTGGTACAAGCCTGCCTGAATTAGAGACCGAATCATACTGCTGTCAAATTTTAGATAAAAATCAAAGGGAGCTTGCAACAAGAACCAATCAAACATCCACACCTTTTATATTATCCACACACGACAGTGTACTCTTTGAACAGTCAGTAGATTTTCTAATTTTATTCTCATTTTCCTTGGATGTGTAGGGTTTGATATTAGGAAGGGAATACATTTTAAGAGAGGATTGAGGAAAGGAAATGTAAGGGATATAGATTGGGGAAACGCTCTTGTGCCTGGTATCAGATATGGCTCTCACTAGTTCTTTTGCCGTCTGTAGTAAGTAGTCCTCAGTGGAGACGGAGACTGTTTACAGATGTTTGCCACCTTTGTGGGCATTCAGTAGCTGTTAATGTCTGGAATAGTGGGTTAGTGCAGTGTTGAATGCCATGAAAGAATTCGATATGCTTTCCTGAGATGAATCGTATTAATGTAGTCAGTTTTAGCTCTTTGTAAACAAAAATGCTTCACAAGACGTCTCAGGATACTCCTCTAAAACTGTTAGAGTTTCTTTGGGGTTGTGGATGCTGTGTTGGTCAGCATATGTGCTCCATAGAGGAGGACCGGTCTAAATATACTTTTATAAATTGGTAGTTGATTAAGCTCTGTAGTGGCGAGCTAGTGTCCAGATGTCTGTCAAGGGTGACATCCAGATACACAACACTGCCTGCCGGTCTGTTAATGGAAATTAATAGACATTTGGCATCTCTTTATTTTAAATAATGATTTCCCATTCTCCGAGGTAATAACTAAACCTATATTGAATATTTTGTGATTCTATTGATCGGATGTGATTAAATGTGAAGATTTCAATGCTTTGAACTCTTGTCAACTATTTGTCAGTGAAAATTTTTATTCAAAACAGCAGAAATATGTCCTTATAAAAAATTTATACATCTGGTCAATTAAATCCATAAATTGTGAGAAGAGGCAAAGGTGTGGGTCTGGCTTCTTAATCAAAGCGAACAAACCCCGTTTATATAATTGCTGTAACCTTGGCTAAAAAACATTGATTGAATTTCAAAAACTTTATCGTAAACTTCTTATACAATTTTAAGCGGAAAACAATAAAATAGTAATAACAATAATAAATGCTTAGCGAACCGGAAGGTTCGATACCGATACAACCAATCGTGAGGCCCAATACACCAGTCCAGTGAGGCCCCTCCAAACCCAAATCAACTAAGTCAGTTAGCAAATTAACAGTGAATCCAATATTTTCTTTTAAACATTAATAGTTTATTGAGGAGAATTTGAAAAGTAAAGAAATATTATATATAATATATAAATATTGTAAAGAATGAAAAATTAGTTTTAAAAAACCTGTATTAGATTAATTAGGACTAAATATTTAGAGGTATTTATGGGGAAAAATTGAAAAATAACAAAAATTAATATAAAATTTAAAAAAAAAGATAAAATAAAGAAAATGTGTAAAAAATTGTATACGTTTAAGATAAATTTAAATTGTATTTTAACTTTTTTTATGACCCCCTTTCTATTCATTTCTGACATACAGGGGGGGAATTATCAAGAGGTAACTAACCTATTCTAACCATGGTGGGGAGTCAAGTTTTCATTACGTAGGGCCACCATAGAAATGATAAAAGTCGACCCCCTAGGCCGAATTCGACCCGACGCCGCCGCAGTTCTAGGTTGAACAGACCTGAGCTAGGGACGGCCCAATTGTACTTTACCTATAATATGCATTATACGCTTTTTTAAAAAAAAATGTAAAACTAGATATATTATGCTGTACTGTATAACCTAATTGAGTTGAGTAGCACACCTTTTACAATAGAGTAACCATCTCTTTATGAAGTCGAGATTTATAACGTTAAAATCGAGATTTGTTATGAATACTCAATCACAATAGAGGTTTGTAATTATTCATGTTTTGGCAAACCCTGGTAAATATTATTTAATTATTAATTTTTGTATGCTAACCTGATCTCTATGGAAATGAGGTACCAATAGCTAATAGAATTTGCTCGTCCAAGACATTTATATCATAATTTTCAGTCTTTATGGTCTCCTATAAAGTTTCAAAAAAGAGCTTTAGCATAGCACGTCCCAATTAACATATAGGCCCAATTACTCTATTTATACAACTTTTTTATGTTAGAAGGAAATGTCCTTAGTATTTGAAACACTTTATATTAAATAAATAAACCGTTCAGGTTCAAGGTACTTGCGTTGGAATTCATTAGGAATTTTTAAGTTAAGGAAAAGAAGAATCTTGAACTGATTGATATTGAACATCCCTCGATAATTAGACTTAACGGAATTAGAAGTGACAGGCTGCGCTCTCAGAGTACGGCAACATCAAAGGGCCCACAAGTAAGCGAATTATTTCAGTTCGCTATGACACGTCCATTTGACTCTCGTGAACGCGTTCCACTCCAGGCAGTTTAGGCCATATTTGCATACAAGTAAAAGGCCTCTCATGGATTTACTTTGACAAGTTGATGCATTGCCACGTTTCCCATCCAGTTTCTGTGTGCGGTCAGGGTACACAGGATCTATTCTATCTTATCTATCAAAAACTGATTCACTTCTCAAGAGTAAAGGTTTATTTTTTTTCACAGCTAAAAATTATCTAGGGTGTTAAAAAATGTTTGATGTCTCTTATCAAGTAGATTATAAGGATCAACATTTTCAATTAATATTTTTTTTTAACAATTTATTTATTGTTATTTACAACTGTATACATATATACACATCAAGTAAATTTGCTGTAAGTGATATTACGACATGATACAAAAATGTGGAGAATCTACCCATTGATGGAACTCCTAAGATCTCGAGGCCATCTTCTTTAAATTAATATTTAAACTATCAACATGAGATGCTCACATGCTAATTTTTAAATAATAATTAGTGGATAATATATAATAATAAAAAGTGAATACATCTTCTGAGAGTATACTCTTCCTAAATTTCTTGGTTATACGCTTCTAATTGAAAATTTGAAGGGCGATTACCTAATTTACAACAAATTAAAAAACAATCTGAATCATTTACTAGAGTAGGGATTACTTGCAGTTTTTTGTCGAACCTTCTCCAGTACGTATTTCCAAATATTTGCCCTCAAATGTGGGAACAAATATAGAGAGCAAACATGTTCACATTTAATGATCGGTCACATTACTCGTCCAATAACCAGTATGGAACATATTATGCCAGGCTAGACACAACTTTATTCTTAATTCCTGTTCAAATTATTGCTATTCAAATTTTCTTAAATTATCTAACGATAAATAATTTGTTATCATTCATCCCAACCTTGGACCAAACTCAAATTTATTTTTCGTAGTCAAACCCCCTAGTTTCTAACCTTGCATCCTCTTCCATCCCTGACAATCCTCCGAGGTGTCTGAAAAGAAGATGGCCACGAGACCAGCTAATTTAAAATGTCATTAGAGTGCTACCAACGGGTACCACTCCAATTTAACTTAGATCAGATTTACTAAATGTATTATAATGTACATTTGTAAATAGCAATAAATAAATATTTAAAAAAAAAAATTTTTTCGTAGTAATTGGCCACTCCATAAATCCAACAAAAATATTAAGTTACCAACATATGGATCTCTGGAAAATTAGATTAAACGTTGATTTATTCTTATTTTAGACTGGAAAGTCAATTTTTAACTTCTGAAAATTTAAGGTTCAAAAGAATTAAACAAAGTGGTGTATAGAATTATATGTTTATTAATCTCTATGTTTATTAAAATGTCACATGACCTCTTCATCTACTAATTTCTCTTCAATTGATTAAAGGTTGTAAGGTAAAAACCTAGTTATGAAATACTAACATAGCTGCTTACAACGTATTAAGGAAAAATATAATTCGAATGGAAATGATACTTTCTTGTATCTTATAGTAAATATGGTTCAAAATTATTTATTCGTTCAATAATTTGGTTACTGAAGGAACGTCATTAATCATGCAACTATAAACATTTGTTAGCTAATTAAAAGATCATAACATTAAATAATATGCAATGTTTAATCTGTAGCATAGTTGTATATGGTTAAGTAAAAAAATACAATATTTTCTGAAAATAAGTTTCAAAATTAATTTACATACCAAAGATTTAAAAATCATAGATTTACCGGAAATTGGTGCAACCGGCCCAACTTAAACTGATAAGGTTAAACATTTCTCACTTCATTATTATTTTGAGATAAAAGGGTAATTATAGCATGATAAACAAAACACTTTCCATTCTAATTCCTGAAATAGTTAAAAATAATATAAAAATGTTAATGTTTCGATGGCGTGTAGACACAGAAAAGTCAATTTATTATTCCTTGTATGCTAGAAAACATTTATCATTGCTGACTGTTTTAAATTGTTCAGTAAATTTCAGGACCTTGAAGTTTATTCCTAAGGTGTTAGGATCATTATTTTTTCCATTAATATTAAAATAAGCATACAATTAATTTTTCTTGTAATTGAAGTATAAAAGTATTTTTTTCAATTAATTTTCTGGTATCACTTCTTAATAAGAAATAAATAAAGCTTCAAATATTATTGATATGTTTCAATTTAATTTAATGGCAATTTAGATGTTTTAGGCTTTTGTTCTATATTACCTACATGTTACCACTTTACTTATCGCCATCAAATTCCAAATATTAATATTTAGGAAAAATACGATATTCATGTCCTTTAATGTTATTATTCTAATGCCTTTTTTTTCACTCTCTGTGCCACTCCTAGTTTGACAAGCAACAATATAGAGGATGTTTGTTTTCAATCACTTTTATAAACCCCATCCCATAGCATCCATATTTTAAAGTTAAAAAAAATATTTTCTCCCCTTTTCCATCCCTTGAAATAAAAATAAGAAATGCGAACACTATATTGCAGATTATAGCGGCTTCGCAGTAGTGCAATATGCAAGGAATTATCACGAAAATAAAATTAAAGGTTCTCTCTTCAGGAAAGTTATTACTTTTCAATTAATTTTTTTACTAGAACAGTTTTAGATTTTATACCTAAATCTTTAGCCTCTATGAGTGAATCTGTGCTTAGCACTACTATTTTGTATGCTGTCGATATGTATCGTATATATTGTTGTGTTATTTATTTTGAGTAATATATTTTTTATGATTTATCAAGCGAGGTGAGCTATTACAGTAAAATATTCCAGACTTATTTTTGTTTTTAATATTATTTTTATTATTTGTTAAGGAACATAATACATCTGAAAAAAAAATTATGGAACAAGAAACGTATAACTCTAAATGTCGTTTGATAAATTGAATAACATAGAATAAAAAAAATAATTGAAACATTTACTATTTCCTTAATACTTAGCCGAGTTTTCTAAAATTCCAGGAATAATTCGAAGTAATAAAGAACTGTACGCCATTTCTTCTCTCTCCCCCCCTCTCCTCCTTTCACCTTCTTCCAAAATGTTTTACTAAACATAGATTCAAATACTCTTTTCATATCCAGATCAGAATTACTTGTACCAGTTCAAATATTAATATCAATTGAACTGTTATTTCTGTTTTTTGTTCGATTAAAAAAAAAAAAAAAAAAAGGGATTGAAGAAAATAATTTTGTAAATTATTTTTTTTTTTTTTTTTCGATTAAAAAAAAAAAAAAAAAAAAGGGATTGAAGAAAATAATTTTGTAAATTTCCTTTACAATTTATGAATATATATATGTATTTCTCCTTTTGTTTTTTAATTAAAATTTTTCTTTTTTTTTTTTAGAAGCTTTGTAAGTTTTATAACCCCACCAAATTTCTAGTTATTTACAGATGTTCATTTATTCAAAGCTTCATTTTCTTCTTATTTATTTATTTATTTTTTATTTGGGGGTACCGAAAACTTTAGTTATTGATGAGACCATAAATTTAACTAAAATTTATATAATGCATTGAATATTTGTGTTGAGTCCCTGGAAAAGGGGACGATTTGACGAATGGGAGGGGAGTAGAGAGAATAACAAAAATATACGGTAAAAAAAAAAGAAAGAAGAAGATAGGAAAGTAAGAAAAAGGAAAGAAAAAATTTATAAGGAAACAAAAATAAAAATAATAGTAATGCATTATATGTAGTTATAATGAAAAAATAACAAGGTAAAAAATATTATAACCTTGTTAACTTTTATAATATTCGATAATTATAACAGTACTAATATTTTATGCTGGGACTGATAAGTATGCACTGTACTTCTAGCATTCCATTCCATTAAGCCAGCATGGCTAATTATTAATGAAAGCATTTCTCAACCCATAAATTTATACCTAAACCCAGCAGGAGAACTACAATGTATAATATGTAGATTACAAGTAAGTACTTCAATACATAAAATTTCATAATTTGCTGAAAACATTTAAAGCTCTGTCACTTCCTGAAACGCTAAGGGGGCAAGAGAAACAGAGAATAAATTAATGATCAAGAGTGAACAAAAAAATCTACTTAAAAAAAAAAAACTTTATTTTACAATGGTGTGTTACTTGTGAATACGAACTTAAGACGCTTTTTCTATCTTACAAGTAAAAATAAAAAACAAAGAGAAGCTAAGAGAGCCAACAGAATAGACTTAATAAGAGAAAATAAAAAGATTACAGAAGAAACAACAATCGCATTTGAATATCTAAAGCAGGCTAAGCTAAATAAAATCAACAGCTTTTTTTATGAATTATAACAGCTAATGCCATCCCCTAGATGTACAAAAATCTGCCGTGAGTAAGCTTCGCTAGCTCTGGCTACCAGCCTTTTACCATATTCATTGTGTCCTGCCAGGGATGGGAAAAACCTCTGTAAATTCCTTCCAGAGAGGCGTGGCAGGATTAAAAGGGTTTCCTCCGACGGTTTTCTCTCTTGGAAATCTCTTCAGCTAAAAAATACTGAACAAGGCAAGAGGATTTTATGGTGAGTAGGCAACCTCCATCAACTTTTCTTTCCTTTTACTATGCGATTTCGTTTTTATAAATATATATGTAAATAGTTAGCATAATCATAAATTATAATATTTTTGTACAAGACCTGCATTATCAATATACCAACAGGCTTATCAGTGTTTCTCTGTTGCTAAATTCGAGTACGTACATATATAGCTTAAATGAACAGAATTGCAAATTTGAAATTATTGTATTTAGTTAAAACAAAATATTCAAATACACTTTATTACTTTTATCTATTCTTTATGTAAATTTTAATATCTCTTATATTAAATTATAAGTCCATTGAAATTCTCTTCAATATACAATATCATTATATGGTATAAATAGAAACAAACGCCTTGATGTACCTAGCCTGAAAGGATGACTTGTAATTCTCAATAATTATATTGCTACCACCTAACGAAATCATTTCGAAATATTCAGCAAATCCAAAGTGAGAGAGTCACAAAAAAAAATTTTATACTGCGGATATTCAAATGGTTGGATTTAAAAAAATCTGTAAATATGAAAATATACTTACATAATCATTAATACTAGATTTCTTTTTCCTCTTGTTGTCTTGATGTTTCTGATTTTCTTTTAAAACTTATTAATATATGAATAAACATCAATTACTCCCTCTTTTTAATTAGTTTTAGTTCATTTGTGTTTGATTCTTTTTATTTTATTATAAGTTTGTCCCTAAATGAATTATTATATGATATATGTTGTTTGTTTTTTTACATTTTCTGTTAATTATTGTTGTTTTATTTTTTAATTAATTATTTTTGTGATATTATATAATTTTATATTTATTTTTAAAATTTCGTATTTTACTCAAAGGCACTAAACCCTATTTAGCAAAAGAAATGATAGGCAGATATTTTATTTGCATATATCAAAATAATTAAACCGAATCATAAGAAAAAATTCCTAATTTTAAAAACAGGAGACAATTTCAATAAGCAATATCTTTGCTAATAAAAGTCCGATTTCAATTATTTGTAGAGAATTCAAAAACAATTGAAAACACAGTTACAGTCGTTTGAAAAAAAATATATTAACTGAGTTAGCACATACTGAATAAAATACCTTTCAAGTGAATGGCTATAATTTTCCTGGATATAAATAGTTTTTGAGTTATTCGAAAATCTAATCTATTTATCTTTTTAGTAATTAGAAATAGTTCTTTTTTTAACCATTAAAAGTCCAATTTTTTTAAACCCAACCTTACAAATGTATATCTATAGCATAAGGAGAATCTCCACATTAATAATTTCAACTTTATAAGCATCGTCATTTTTGGGGATACAGCGATCAATAAGTCACTGAGTGAGATGTTGAGAATATAAAGACACGTAGTTTTTTTTTATTGCAATATAATGAACATCTAATTTATCTTCACTAATATTATTCCGATTAACGTTTACTTTTGTAGAAAAATATCTTTCAATTATTTCAGAAAATGTATAGTATTCGAGCAACAAAAGTGTACGGGTTTCCATAGCAACTATATACAGAAAATGTTAGAAAAACATAGGGTTTAATGTTCAAAACATCAGTTTTTCCGTTTACTTGTAAATTTAGATGAATTGAGTCTCCATCGTTTTTAATTGTATAACGCGTATTTAGAACTTATAGAGGCTTTGTTCCTCGACATATGTCTTCTCCTTCAGATAATTGATCAGTTTAGATTCTAGACGATTACGAGTATAAAGAAATGGTTCATTGACAGTACAAGAGCCGGGAAGAAAAAAAGGTTGTTATCTCACCCCAATTTTTGATTACTTTAATGAAAACTAGGTATAATTACTAGTCAAAATTGATGAGTCTGCCAAGTATAGGTAAGGGGAATAAAAACAGGCTGCTGTATCAAAACATTAAATTTTCATTAGGAGCTCTATATCTTAAAAACTAACAACACTAGAAAATCAAAGAGAACATTAGTTAAAGAAGAGTAAATTTGCTGAAATATTAGCCCTAAAAGAGCTATTTACGTCCAATAATTCTCGAGATATAGCTTTTAAAAAACCAAATTTCTTAAAAATCTACTGAAAGATTAGTAGTTAGTTAATTTATTTTGAGAAATCTATATCTCAGGAACTATGTGACGTACAGATGTCTATTAGCACTCAAATCAAAGCTAGTTTATTGGACTATAAATAAGTATATGACCTTTACCTTCGTTGGAATAGTAGTTTTCATGATATTTGCTAAAATAAATTGATTTATAGTTGTTCGGACAATAAGTTTGGTTTACGAAAAACTTCATTTCAAAAACCATTGGACATACAGATGTCTGCCAGCGATCAAATTAAAGCTAGTTAAATTTAATACAAAAAAGTTAATTATATTTTTCTTTGTAGGAGTATTAGGTTTTATGACATTTGACAAAATAAACTCACAAAATGTTAATTTCTATTTGTTCGTATAAATGATGGATTTTAGAAAAAATATATCTCTAGATCCATAAGACGCACATATGACTGCCAACACTCAAAATAAAGGAAATTTAACTTTCTATAAAGTAGTTTATGACACTTATCTTCCTAGGAGTAGTAGTTTTTATGATATTCACTTATAAATATAAATTTGGCAAATGTAAATTTCTCCGAACAACCATAAATCAATTTATTTTAGCAAATTTAAACTTATGTAAACTATTACTCCTACGAAGATAAACATCATAACTTACTTTATAGCTCATTAAACTAGCTTTAATTTGAGTGCTAATAGAAAAAACAAAGGTTTTCAAGATATAAATTTTTCAAAATAAATTCACTAACTACTGATCTTTCAGTACGTCCCATACAACATTTTTATGAAACGTTGCTTTTTAAAAAGCTATATCTCGAAAAGTATTTAACGTAAATAACTCTATTAGGGCTCATATTTTAGAAAATTTACTATTATGTAAATGACGTTCTCTTAGGTTTTCTTGTGTTCCTTCTTTTTAAGATATAGAGCTCCGAATGAATTTTTTTTTTTTTTATCGCTTTGAAATAGCTGCCAGTTTTTATTTCCCCTACCTATACTTGGCAGACTCATCAATTTTGACTAGTAATTATACCTAGTTTTCATTAAAGTAATCAAAAATTGGGGTGAAATAACTGCCTTTTTTCTCCTCTTGGGCTCTTCTAATATAAGGTATGACATACAACAGTGGAAACATGGAGTCATTTTTTAAATTTATTTTATTATAAAATGTTTTCAGTAAACACCAAAGGCTAACTCGGAGGTTGAAGATTGGACGAGATCAATGACTGGCTAACAGCAGGGACCGGGGCGGTGCGGTATCCCCTTGTCCCGGGGACAGCTGACGTATGTATTGCTCTGTCCCCAAGATTCATGGTCCGGCTCGACTTCCATTGGATTCACGGTGGTTCAACTGATTTCAGGTAGCAACATATCTTACATTAAATCAGAGCACATTTTCTGTGATAATTATCATACTATAAATTAGTATCATATAAAAGTATCTTGTTTTTTAATCTCTTTCGTATAATTTTTTTTTTTAATCAAAATTGGTATTTTCCTCAACGTATCATAAATATAGAGGTCCAAGCCTCTAATAAGGCTTACAACCAATATAAAAAGTCTGTGCTGAAAAGACTTTTTTACAGAAAATATATATATTGTGTATATTATAAACAAATCATAAATCATATGATTTAATTTTTGAAAACTAACTGATGACAATCTTAATAATATAAATTAATTCTTTTATATAT
>NW_027108721.1:1385483-1414610 GCF_000696795.3 Halyomorpha halys | reverse complement strand
TAATTTATATTATATATATTTAATCATACTTTCAATTAACCACGGCTTTTATAATGAAATGTTTAGCCTTTAAATCATTAAATAGATATTTAAAAACACACACGGACGCACAAAGACAGACATAGACACACATATACATCAGATATATCCGAAGCCTCTAACACAAAAAACTAAGGAATATGAATAGGATATAAAGTAAAGTCAAGGATAATTTTTTCAAAAGATTGTAAACGTTTTTCAATGAGTATTGCCTACCACGATTTTTTTTTTTTACTTTAGGTATTAATAATTAAAGTACGATGTTTATTACATTAACGTAATGCAACTTTTTTATAGCATCAAATTTCAACAAATACAACTAAAAAAAATAACAATAAAGAAAAACGTCATGACAATAGTTAATCAAATTGATAGATAATACTCAAAACTTGATTTAAATTATTGCAATTAACTAAGAATAATTGTAGATTTGCTGCAAACAGAAATCAGTACTATTCTAGAAGTGTTTAGAGTGTATATACACTTTATTGTGGCAAAAAAAGTTTCCATTTCGTACTTGATATTATTAGTTACAATAATTAATTGTAATTTTATTCAACATATAGAGTTGCATTTCTCATTAATATTTGAATTAATTTATTTTTTTTTAAATTTATTTAATGTAATTTACAACTGTACAAAATAATACAATAGGTAAATATGTTGTATGTTTCATATACACTTGAAAATCTTGGGAAGGAGCCACCCATTGGTGGTACTTCAAACATTAATTTAAACTAGAAGGTCCCGTGGCCATCTTCTTTTCAGAAGCCTCGGAGGATTATCAGGGATTGTTAAGGATGAAAGATTAAGAATTAATTAGTTTAGGATGGTTAAGGAGTTTGGAATGAAAAGACACATATCTGTTTTGGGTCAAATCTACAACGAATGGGATTTTAAGGTCTATGTGAATGAGTTTATTTGTAACGTAATAAGGAGCATCCAGGATTTTACGTAGGGTTTTGGATTGTAACGATTGGTTGCGGGAAGAATTTGATGGTTTGGTGGAGCCCCAGAGCTCAATTCCATATGTCCAAATTGGTCTGATTATCGTAGTGTATACTAATTTTTTGTAGTGAAAGGGAAGTTTAGAGCGTTTGTCAAGTAAGTGTTGTAGCAATCGGAATCTACGAGCAGTTGAAATAATTTAAAAAGAAAAACATATATGTATTTTACTACTATACACTCAATTTAACTTTATAGTTAAAATGTTCTAAAAATATAATGAAAGCACTTTTTCTTCTACTTACTGTTTATTACATCTATTTCATTTTTAGTATCCCAACGTTTCGGGATAGTGCCCCATCACCGCTAAATCGTATCTATATCTTTAACAATATTACTTAACCTTAAAACCACAGGCAACCATCCTCATCTACAAAACAATATTAAGGCCGCTGTTGTCTGTGGAGCGGCAGCGTGTACGAAACAGAAAAAAACTACAACCATTCCAAAACAAGTTCCTGAGAATCGCAGTAGGCGCTCTTTGGTTCGTAATAAATACTCAATTGCATCAAGAAATACATCTGGAATCAATAGATGAATTCATAAAAAAGGGTATACAAAATTTCATTAGCAGTTAGCAATAGTTAAAGATACAGTTACAACGTGAGAAAGCGAACTTCTTTTCGAAGACTGAAGTCCAGGCTATTGCAGAAAATTCAGTTGTGAACTTTATATTTTTTTATTCTTTATTTTTCTATCTAAAATTATGTTTTCATTATATAAATCAGTTGCTTGTTTTACTAATTCAATAAATATTAGTTGTTTTGTTTGCATTTTTTCCAGTTACGTAATTATTATTATCTTTTATTTATTTATTATTTGTCAATTTATTTATTTTTTATAATTTATATTCATTATTTATAACTGTTAGGTAATTATAACTTAATTTTACATGAGAATATTCCAAGTCATTGTAAAATTTTAGAAGTTGGCCAAACCACCATAGTTGACAAGACAAGAAACAGGCCATAGTTGGACAAAAAGTAATTGTAATTACAGTTACTTTCCAATTATTGTTATTCGAAACCAGCAAATAAAAATACAATTTTGGTAAGTAATTTCAACTACTTGATGAACCACTGTAATTGTAATAATGGTCTGAAATTATAATTACTAGTTGAGCCAAAGTAATCACAATTACATATGACTGTAATTAGTAATAGCAATTACTTTTTTCCCTAGACTAATCAGGTGGATCTGATCATAAAGAAAGAAAAAAAATTGCTTAAGATTAAATTTGTGGTTTCTTTTTCAACCTTATGACCAATCCTTTTCATTTCTAATTATCATCATTTAGTCTTTAATTATTTGAATTTTAAAAACAATTGCGATATTTAAAAAGTTGTTTGTAAATTGAAGTATACGGTGGTCTAATATATAAGTTGACTAGCTTGCAGTAAAATTTATGATTTTTAAAATTTGATTTATATTAATAATTCAAAAAAGAAGTATCGAATTAAATGCGAGAAGATAGTTGGGGGGTACGATCGAAGTCACTTGGCGGTAAGATTTCAAGCTAACAGCCCTGATGAAGGATCGAAATTCTGGCCGAAACGTTGGCACGATTAAATAAGTTACTTCAATTTATTTGTTTTATTTAGTTATAGTTTTATTTTGACCGCACCACCCTCCCCCAACCACCTTCTCCTCGTATAATCATCCACGGCCAACTCTCATGATTATGTATCGAATTAAATAATCATGATAAAGTAGCTGTATCAATATATCGTAACTTTTTTCAACTAGAGTCTAATCATTACATTTGTACCAAAACTATTTAAAACAGATTCTTATAAAGAGGTGCTTAGAAATAATATAAGGTGAAAATTTCATCGGTTTTATATTTTTTCAAAATGTTTTGTCACGGATTTTAGTGTAGTATCGAAAGTCAAATCCTGAAGAAGAAATAAGTAACATTAACAAAACCTCCGCAGCTGATATTTGACCGATGGACAAAAGAGCGATAGGAAGGTCCTATATAAGGAGGGTGTTGGGAGGAGATGGGACGACTCGTTACATAATACATTAGCGCGGGGAACATTGCCTCCAAAACTCTCCCGGGGGCTTTTGTTGAAGGAATTCCCCCTCCTCTACTGATCCAGCAAATCCTTGAATAAATAATATATATATTTATACTGCAGAGCATTACGTTTAAGCTTTGACTCAACAAATAGGCTCCGTCGAGCAGTTCCGATAACTCCTCAATTACATTTACATGCAAAAGGAAAGGAAGAGATAACATTTTGCAACAAAAAAATGATATAGAACAAACTGCTTGTATTAATGTTAATTTTTAGGTTAATGACGATATATTATTGTATAATTACCAATAAACTTATTCTCATAACATTAAATATTATTTATTTATAGTCTTAATATTTTCTTGAGACTAGTAAATTTTTTCAAAATAAATAATTTAAATTCTATCCATTATAGTCTCAAAACCTTTATTTCTCTTATAAGTCCGACGTTTCGGCCAATCCGGCCATCTTCAGGGACAATCTTAATACAACTTTGAAATTATATAATTTAAAAAAATCTAAACTCCATGCAGGCTATTCTGCCCAGGTCAAAAACATCAATTTCTAATTAGTCAATATTCACATAAAACAAAATCAAAATCATATTATCACAGACACTATTCCTTAAACTTTTATCACAACTGGTATTATACTGGTATTTATAGTTCATATAAAATATAAACGCAGAATAGCCTGCATGGAGTTTAGAGTTTTTTAAATTATATAATTTTAAAGTTGTATTAAGATTGTCCCTGAAGATTGGCCGAAACGTCGGACTTATAAGAGAAATAAAGGTTTTGAGACTATAATGGATAGAATTTAAATTATTTATTTTGATTAAATATTATTCTCAATTACAACCACTGTAAGAATAATTTTAATAAAATAGAATGGTTAAAAAAGGAATAAACGATTTATTTTTCATTGAAGAATTATAGCAAACCCATAAGTACATTCTTTAAAAATGACAGAACTTCTGTCTCCAACATTTTACTTGGAAGATTATTGCACGTATTTAATCTTAAAAACTGATAATTGCTCTGAAATTAATATTTCCTTAGATTTTTTTAAATTATAATATTCATGATTAAAATTTTCGGTTCCTGTATTTTAACCTTAAAAAAAAGAAGTAACTAAAAAATATAAAAATAGGTAACTAAATATATTATTTTGCTGTATTAGTAACTAAAATGTTTTAATAAACATGGAATTTATTTTTAAAAAAGTAAAAAAATATCTAAGAACTGATAAGCGTTCTGAGATTACTCTCCCCTTTGAAATTACTTTTATAAAAATTCATGATTTAAAATCGGCGGTTCCTATGTACTGATACTGCATACTGTGTATATCTTTGCATACACATCGTTAGTCAATTTCAATTATCTCTATTATAATGTTCGATTTACATAATTTGTGGAACTGGATTATCGCACACTTAACTTATCGCATTGAGCATTACAGGAAAGTATCCAGTTTTTTTTTAGTTGCAAAGCACTTTGATTTAGTATTGTTTGTTAAAGCCTTCTATTAAACAAATAATTCCCTTTCGAACAATGAGGTCCCTTGGCTATAAGCCGCCTTGGGACTAACAAAAGGGTTGACAACACTTGTGAGGAATCCTGGCCATTATGTTGAACTCAAGTGGAAACCATTTAAGAGCAAATGTTTTTTTTTTCTAAGGTATTTTTATCAGAGCTATTTCTATATATGTTATTTACCTATACCAGGAATAACAGATACTATCAACGGAACACGTCATGCCTTGTGCTATTAGCGAAAACACTCCTTTCATCACGAACTTGGCCACTTACCATATCGATACCACTAAAAACCTGCTTGGATGTTGTTCTTCAGCTAGTTAGCTTCAGTTCTTGAGAAAAAAATTATTTTAAGTCGTCGTTTGAGTTTCACCATCTCAGTTGAATCTAAAACCATTAGCACCTTGCCTCTAAGAATTATATTATAGATGATAAGTTAAATGATAAATATAAATTAATTGGTATTTTTTAAAAAATAGAATAAATAAAGTAGGAGCTGGAGTAAATAAAATTCAATTAAAAAAAGATAATAAAAATAAGAAAGAAAACAACAGATTCTATTTAAGTTCTTGACTCCAAGTCGTAGGTGCATTCTAGGATTAAAAAAGTTGGAATCTTTATCTAGTATTTACCTAATATTCCGTACAAATACTTAAACATTTCAACCATTCTATATTTATTTTTTTTATTATTGATTTTCTATACATTGATATATTTCAATTATTGAAAAAATAAATCGATCCTGCTATTTAATAAAAATTCTTTTAATGATTGAAGTAAAAAATATTAATATTTTGTAAAATTCAATATTTTAATAATTTTTATGTTCACCTATATATTTTATATCTCCATGAAAAAAACTCATATTCAATTAAAAAACTATTTATATTTGTATTTTTTTCTGGAAGAAATTACCCTTTTACTTTACTCTTGGGCCGTCTATAGCTCAGTGGTTAAGACACAGTCTTACCAATTTGATGTCTATTGGCGATGCCTCGACCCCACCCCAACCATGGTTCGGCAGTATAGGACTCCAATGGGAGTCTTAGCCGAGAAAAAAAAAATGAAATACTCTTTTACTTCTTCTTCAATATATTTTAACAACCGAACAACGTTTCGGGTAGTTGGTCCATTATCCTGTTAATTGTTATACAAAAACAGAAAAGAAAAAAAATGCAATCCACAATTTATTAAAAGAACACACAGTAATTTATAAAAAAAGTACTTATGCAATTATTTATAAGTTATTTATATATAATTTACGATTT
This sequence comes from Halyomorpha halys, assembly GCF_000696795.3. Lineage (NCBI taxonomy): Eukaryota > Metazoa > Arthropoda > Insecta > Hemiptera > Pentatomidae > Halyomorpha > Halyomorpha halys. The sequence continues at coordinate 1,408,739 of NW_027108721.1, read as the reverse complement.
ATACAGCTACTTTTTAAAACTATACATAAATTTATAGATATAAAAATACTTGAGATTAGACCAAAACTTTAATACTAATTCTTATTTTTCTCTTACCTTAAATTATATAATGGACATACATCAACCCTGATAAAACAAATTTTCATAACTAAACTTTGTATATAAGTTAAAAAGTTAAAAATTGTAAATTTATTTTTATTAATCATAAGCATTTCCTAAACTGTCAAAAAATAACAAACAAAACACTAGATTCAATGACTGTGATGTTAAATTTAAATGCTATTATTACTTTTTAATGGTATCTCAACTTTAACATTTATTTTTTATTAATTCCATCCTTGAAATTTCTATCTATTGTGCCCATTTCCGAATTTTGTTATCTTTTTTTTTATTTAATATTGAATCTCTCATAAATTTCGTCACATTTTATTACTATTTTTATCTTAATTTACCATTATTTGTTCTGAGTCTCATCTTGTGTCAAAGACTCCTTCATTGAAGTATTATTATTCATAAGCTGAGCCTATTTGATAGGCTTTTTATCAAAGAGCTTTATTAGACAATGTTTTTTATACCTTTTACAAAGAAGATGTTCATGTTTTTATTCAATAAACTGATCAAAATGAAAATTTACATTTTTTTTTTATTTTGTGATTTTTTTTTTTAATGCGTTACCCCTCTTAAAAATAATAGTCATTTGGAGACACGTCAGGAAAATTTACCCCAACTTGACTTTTAATGTAGTAGTTTAAAAATAAACTGGGAAATATGTTACATTACGTGATCTGAAAACTGGAGTTTTATCAAATGCAGGCGGTTAAAGACCTTTCCCTAGAAACAAGTTTACTTTTCTTACAAGTTAAGCAGTCAGTACTTTTCACAGATAATTTAAAAAAAAAATTAATTTAAAAAGTTTTTTAATGCGAATTTTCTGCTCTAACGAACCTTCCTTTCATCACCCCAGTTTTTTTTAAACGGAATACATCCATTTCACTTTTAAATCAAGCAGTAAAATATTAATTATGAATTAATAAGTTTGGTACCAGGATCCCCTGGATTCCTAGCGTTTGTTTAAAAAAAGAATTCTCTGAAATATTTTTAGATATTCAGATCAGCCACTATTTGGAGTAATTTATATTATTAAAGGGCTGGTTCTTTACAATAAACATGAAAAAGTGAGGTATGTGTGTATTTACTAAAAAACAATGTTTGGCTTTAGAATAATCACTAAGTTATAACAGGATGTTACTCCAGTTAATGATCTTTAGTGATGAAGCACAACAAAAGTTTGTTAGTTATGAGCTTCAAGAAGTTTATTTATAATTTATTTTTGCATACTAATACAAATATATGTCTGTCCCGTGGCTTAAAGAAAAAAGCATTCTCCACATCCTTTCATGAATCCAACTTAGAATTTTAGGGTGCCATTTTTCTTAGGCAATCCTCATGTTTGAGATTTATCTTTCTTCATTATCACTAGGTTTCAGTTCCCTGAGAACTTTATGGAGCCAGGACTTTTATTATCTTCCGTACCATTCTTCAAAGTTTTACTTATTTAAACTTTAATTTTCCCTTTTATTATCATTTCATTATATTCTTTGGGATGAACGAAAAAAGTGAAGTAACTTCTTATTACTATAGAAAAATAACTTCGTAACTCGATAGTGTTGTTATGTGTAGTTTTGCTTGCGTATTTATCCGTCGTGTCACCGGAGGCAGTGTTTCAGATAAAAAAAAAATAAATAAATAATGATATTTACAAAATAACTTTTAGGTTTATCATTCTTAAGTTTATGTTCTGGAATACGAAAGGAAAAGTGATTTTTTTGTTATTTACGAGAGTATCCTTAGCGTCAAACGGTTGAGAAATATTGATTTAATCAATTGTCGACTTAAATGTGATTTTAATCTCACAAATATTTATTTGATTTATGTCCTTAGTATGTGTTCAAAGATCAAGTCCAAATTTTTAAAATTTGTTTGTTCCGATATGCATGTTGACCTATATCATACCTTGTTGCGAAGGGCAGTTGTCCTGATAAACAAAACACAAATGCCCCGAAACAGGAGTCCAAATGCTCCGGTCATTTTCTACTAAGGTAGCGGAGAAGCACACGCATCAAACAATAATCATCTAATTCAGAACCGAGGCGAGGGTAATAAAGTGTTACGTGATACCGGCGGCCTATCGTGTTCCCAATGGTCTCGTAGTCGCTGTTATTATCTTTGCCATTAGCAATTTACCATTGTCATTAAATTTAATGATTTATTTAAAGGACATAAATTTAAAAGTTAAGGTCGAAACGAAAGTTTGGAAGAAAAATATTCAAGTTTAATTCGGCAGAACTTTCTGGCTTAAACGGATCACATAAATTACAATTTAACTGAATTTCAAGGTTCAACCCAAAAGCAAATGAAAACACTCTACTGAGCCAGCCACAGGATCGTTTGTAAAGCCAAGAACAATATTAAATTAAGAAAGCGCCCCGCCAGCCACCAGCCCCAACCCTTTATATAAACTGACAAATGAATGAAGGAATAGTTTTCTTCCTTTTGTAATCGCTTTAATTGTCTGCAAGTAATTTACTTACACTAAAAATACGAAAACTTCTTTATAATTTGAATGTTTTTATTTATAATTTTTTTTAATTTATTTAATTAACGCACAACATATACGGAATACATCACAATTGTTTAAAATTATAAATAACACATATTTATACGTATATGTGTGTAAACATATATAATGTTATATTATAATCATATATAATATTACTATATAATAAAAGCTACTTTCGACGTTGTACTGCTGCAAGATAATCTTTTGTTTTGGAGGATGATTAAAATTTCGTAGATAGGTAGATAAAAAGTCAATTTTAAAAAAATTAAAACCAACATAAAAAATGAAACTTTCTATGCAATATTATTATTTCATGTGATATAAAACTATCAGAAACATTTGTCTATTTTCAGAATAAAATAAAATTTTATAAAAATAAAAAATTATTATTTTTTTTCCGAAAAAGAGAATTGAAACAACAGCAACAAAAAGAATTTTAAATTATATAAATTTATTTAAAATTTAAGGGTTTCAGATAATGGTTTACAAAAAAATTTTAAATCAGTGACCAAGCAGGATAACCATTGGGAAAAACCATAAGTAATTCAAAAGCGATAGAAAAAAATCGCTAATTTATTAATTATTGAATGAATTAAAAATTATTCATAACTGAATAAAATAATGGATTTAGTAGTGGTTACATATTCTACTTGAGGGAATGTAAACATAGGTAAAATATTTCATTATTAAATTTCATAGACGTTTTAATAAAAAATTTATATGTATATTTCAAACTTCAACCTCAAGAATAAATCCTCAACGTAAAGAAAATAACGAAAAAAACTAATTGGGTCAAAAGATTGGTTTCGATGGAGAAACAGTTCCAATTATAAGGTATAATGGGCTGACCGGGGTAGAAACCCTTTTTTCCTACCTGGGCTTAGAAAACCTATTTCCTTACCCTAAATGTACCTTATTCCCCAACCTTTTTATTCTGGCTTCCCTACATTTATCAATATCAGTAAGTTTCTTATCAATAAGAAATAAGAACTAGATTCTTATTCTGCATTAATTAATGATAATGCAGACACTAAGCGATAACAACAAACAAATGACAGCTCGATTCCATGCTGGGTTTGCCGTATATATTTTTCGATAGACCCATGGAAAAATGTCGACTTTAGCCATTATTGCTACAATAAATTGGTACGCTGTGGAAGAATCAGACCTTGGTCGATAAAAGCACATAAGGTCTTAATACTCAATGAACAGCGCAAAATCTGAAAAAAAAAAAAAAAAAAAACTTAGAGAACGTCTTTCCCGCAGAATGATGTTACTCTAAAGCAATTTTGACTTATTTTTTTAAACTTTGGGTGTCACTTAGAAGGCAATAATAGAAACTTATTGTGAGAAAATTTTTGTGTTCTTTTTCAGATTATCATGTATGCTCATTATTAACATTTTATTAATAAAATGGAAAAAAATTAAAATATTTACCAAAAATCATAAATATAACCCAACGATTCCAAACAAAAAGCTACAAGCTTCTGAAGGTTGAAATTTTACATTTGGTAAACTTAAAGAATCTTCATACCTAAAACTTGATATTAATATACTCCTTCAATAAATACTAGGGATGTGGCATACTCTACTTTCCTTTAAAGAGAACGTGAAGACAAAAAGAGAGGACTTGACCACACCTTCGGAGCTCAAGTTTACGCTGGGGATAATAGAAATATCCACCATTATAATGTAATCTAAAATAAAAGGCAGAAACTCCTCTGCCAAGCCTCCAGTGTTCATGATTAGGTCTGCCTTTTTGGCTCCACTTATCCTGGTAGTTCGCCCTCTCTAGAAGATTCCTTCCTCCAATATAAAAACAATGATGAGCCAGTTGAAGCAGTTGAGCAAACAAGCGATGATCCAGTTGTGCAACATAAATTTCATAAATACACAAATTGTATCTCAAAAATCCATTTAAGAACACAATTAACAAATTTTATTTGTTAGTTCTTTTAGGAGATTTTACAACGTATTAAACCTGATTACTACGTTACTTTTATTTACAGTATAAATATGTGTAATTCTGAAGAAAGTAGACAGTTGTATTATAAACCGAAGGTTATATACCTACAACCAAAGTAATAAGTAAAATACATCAAATTAGAAACGCTATTCTACTAACCTAAAACAATAGATTAAAATAAAAGTTCCTTTCCCTTTTAATGAACAGTACACTATTATAACTTATTAAAAGTATTTTTCCTTTGTTATAATTATAAACCAAAATCTAATCATTTGAGAACACATGAACAGACATTTAATACAACCTTTTTGTGATAGTTCACATCAACTCCATAGTTCCGCCGCTAGGAGCGCTTAAATACCGAAGCAGCATAGTTATCTAAATTATTAATATAATTTACATATGTATATATGCTTATAGTTTAATATTAAAGTATTCATACATAATTATAATTGAAGGCATAAAATTCAAAATAACTAAAGTAATTGTTGCCATTGTAAAATGGATTATTTTTTAAACCTTAAAATTGTCTAATAATTAAATATATTCAAAATAGGCTTGCTGTAAAAAGGTTTGGCTAAATAATCTTTGAAGTAAAAAATACAGAAGATTAGTAAATTATACAAGATGAATTCATGCAGCGAACTGATTAGGACTTATTTTAAGTACGATTAAAACAGTTAATATTTCGAATTTACAATTATCATTTATCTTTCATTTTGCATTCAAAACTTCAATACCCTCTGACATGGCAATGAAAAAGGAGTATCCCATTTTGAAAGAGCCAATAGAAAAACAGCTTTAATTCTCTAACAAAGAGTTTTAAGGGCGTAAGGAAAATCATTGTTGACTGCAGATGAAAGACATTAAGAAAGGTTTTAATAAAGACATTACATTATTATTTCCAGACATTGTTGCCACTTTTAATGGCGGAAGGGAGCTTTTACGGTTTTTATCCCGAGCCATCACAGATTCCATTTTATATTTTGTCAGAACAAAGAACCATGTTTCGAACTTATGATTCATCATGAAAATAATTATAAAAAGAGAATGTTGTTTTCATTTTATAAATTTCTAAGAATATAGTAACAAAAAAGCATATTCGACGCAAATTCAACAAGTGTTTGAAGAACATTTTGACTTGTTTCGTAGGTCGGATTCTATTTGCAATCTTAACAATTATCATATTAGTTTCAAATTAAACAAAATTTAAACTAGGATTAATTTAATACTAAAAATTCGTATTACTTTAGACAATATAGATAATTTGTTCTTGTGCTTATCATTATATATATAATTTTTTTTTGTTTTTAGTTGAACTACAGATTAAAATTAATTCTCTCATAATTCAATTCAAAGGGACTTAAAACAAAGGTAATGTTGATAGATAAAATATAGACGTACAATTTGTTGTAATGTAATTACAGAAAACCGGGATTCTGTTTTAAAAATGCATTCATGAAAAAACAAAACAATATCGAATAATAAAATTTTAACATTTTTACTATCCCTGCAATAATAAACGTATCTTAAGTGTTCTGGCTTTAAATAGATGGTTTCAAAGAAACATATGTATTTTAAAATGATTATTACTGGTATAAAGGTTGTAAGATAAACTTTTATTTTATAAGTAAATGTAAAAACAAATTTAAATTTAAATACTTAATAAATTTAGTCTTAGTATGAGTTGAGACCTCATAAATAAAATCCTAAAAATCTCGTTCATCTCATTAAATATGTAAAGAAAAAAAAAAAAAAAAGATTTTATGGTTCAAATTTTATATTCTAATACTGAAAATTACATTTTTCTGTGGTATCTTTTACTGTTGATGTTGAACAGATTTTTTTTTTCGGTTGGCCTGCTTATCTTGGCTGGTGCTTTCCAGTTTGCTGCATGCAGCTCTTTCGCATCTTTGTAGATTCTGTCTATACATCTGGTTTCTGGTCTCTAGCCTACTAAACTAGCATTCATTTTTAAAGAGATATCTTTTTATTAATAAAATTATTTTATTACGAGCATTAATTTATTTTTTTTCTGTCATTTTTTTTTAGGTGGGGGAAGGCGTATCATTTCTTTTTGTAATTAATCCAACCTGATTAATTACAAAAATAAACCAATTAACACTATATTTATTCACGCCTAAATCAAAATAATCGAGGTGAGAATTGAATCCACTCAGCTCTAAATCTCGACACGTTACACAAAAGGCTTCACATAAATATTTGTTTGCATTTCCATGGATTGGTTTATATAGGAATGTAATTATGCTAAAAGTGTTTTTTCCTTTAAAAATATACATACTCATACATTTTATTACTACAATCGACGTTTATTACAATATTACTATAATAATAATGGCCTTTTACGTAAATATATGCTGGTAAATTTTATTTTTCGCAAAACATCATTATTAATAATATTTTATAGTTCTAATATCATTACATATTTGGTCTACCTAGATTTTTTGAAAATAAAAAAATTCTACTCTTGAATTAATTTTATATTTGAGGCTTTGAAAGCAATAGTGGCCAAACCCACAACACCATTTGAACTTAAGTTGTATTTTATTTCGTCTAAAAACAGAATTATTTGAAGAGAAAGTGCTCCTATCTGCCGGAATATTCAAAATAAACATGAAACTAGCTAAAAAGGTACAAATAGAATACACTTTATGATAAAAAAAAAAAAATATTGGAGGAACAACATATTTTGGGTTAGGTCATTTATATCCTATTATATACAATAGCCTATTTAGTAAACATTTTTGGATAGTTTTTACAAGTATTTACAAAATGAGTTTTTTTTTCTCGGAATTAATGAACTAATGGTAAGTATATCAATACAAATCAGCCATGAAATTTTCAATTTTTCTTTCATTCTCTAATAATAAATGACCAAGTTCCACTTAGAGCTTCCCTTAGATTTATAGAGCTCTCAACTTTTAGTATAAGTTGCTAGACCTATAACATAACATAAACGAAACTAGGTTTATACTCAACTATATAAAGTGGACTTACTAGGCGTATAAGAAATATGCTGAACCAGAATATATGGAAACATAGTTTATGAATCAGACGGGTTTCATTTTATAATATAAGCGTCTTTCGAACATTTTCATAATTTTTCATAGTTTTATATATTTACATAATTAGATCTAAGTTTATAAATGTTATATTATTTTACAGAGGTTTAGAATAGAAACTCGTGAACTGGAATTTAAATGTATTAATTAATCTAGTTTAATTACAAAAATATCACTTTTTTCATAGTAACATTAATTTAATCATAAATGGATGTATTATTGTTGCAGTTATATTTCAAAATAAACTTCTTACTATGAATTTTATTGTAAAGATTGCCTTTTTGTGGCTTAGAACATAATACTTCCAAGGTACACCTTATGCATATTCAAAATCATAATTTTATTTTTATTAGTAAGTCATATTTCATTAATAGGGCAACCTTAACAGCCAGGTTTGCATAGATACATTTACTATTTCATTTTACATCCTTGTTTCTAATGTTCTACAATTTACTACACAAATTTATTTAGTGAATATACCGATTATAATTAATCTAATTTAAATACGGCATTTTGTCTGATTGGGTTCTTCAATGTTAAAGATTCAATTTTTTAGTTAAAACAAATTAATCCATAATATAATAAAGCTAAAACTGCTTGTAGTGAAATTTTATTAAATATTAATTTATATATTATTAAATTAACATTTCATTTCACTCTCCTATGCTACGATCCGTCGTTAATTTTGATAAAATTAATTATTATACGGGTCATATTTAAATGTAATACTGCACAATATTACCAGTTGCAGGAAACAATATTTATTTAAACAAAATCTATGCATTATTGCATTAAAATGGGTTAAAAACATTTACATTTTGTAAAATGTATTTGAACAAGGCAATGTAAACAAGACAAGAACAGCAATGAATATTATGCAACGTATATTGAACGTAATTGCATAACAATCTTCAAAACTCAATTAAAATAAAAATAATACACACCATTAAATTTATTAAATTATAATTGTTTAAATTTATAATTAGGATTGGGGGTAGGAAATGAAGGTAGAACTGTTGATAGAATGCCGAAGGATTTCTATCCAATGTTTCATTGCTTTGAAAAACAGAAAAAAATAATAATAATTTTGTTATGGGTCCCTCGGAAAGTATCGGGAGAAATACATACACTATTTCAATAGAGACTCCGCAATCATTCTACAAAATGTCGGAGTGACTAGAATCAGGAACGAAAATGAAAAAAAATCCATTGTCCTCAGCGGGCAAGAAACGTATTGTCTAGAATACCTCAAACTCACAATTTTGTAGTTTCGTGCAAGTGCTCAACCAATGGCCGTATTTATTCTAGTTTGGCATAGCTGTCGTTATGGAACTTTATACCGCTATTTTATAATGAAGGAACTTGTAAAGACAAGAAGGATCCTGCATTTCTTATTCACAGTACCCTAGAGTCAGCGAATAATTCCCACTTTTGGCTGGTTGATGGGTGAACGTACCAGTTTCAATTAGATATAATTATCCTTTTATCATTTAACCGCATTGCCCCAAGCTCACAGAGAATCAATCTCTATTTTCCAAGGGCACAACTCACTATTTAAATTGGAAACTGTGTGATTTTATTACAAAATAATATGGGAATCTGAAACTCGTGTGTGATGATTCGGTGGGATTGACCAAAATTGGAGAAATAGGTAGAAGTCACGTCTTGCTGAAACTTTGCTCGAGTGCACCTGGAATAAATGAGGAAACCCAATTTTTTTTCTTTCTATAAATTTATCCAGTTAAAAAATAAAATTATAGAATACATTTTTCTACTGTTCACTAGAATATTTTACAATTATCAATTTTATTATTTTTAAATAATTATTTATTTGAATAATGTTCTAATTACATAAAGAATAAATATATTTATTTTTTTTATCATAAAGGTAATGCATCATACTATTATAGTTATTTTTAAAATATATGTATATTTGTATAATCATCAATAAACTCCATTGTAACAATTAATATATTATATAATACTAACTCGAATTAGTTTAAGATATTCTCCAGACTTTTATCATGAATCCACTGATCACTACTTAGCTAAAGATTTTCGAAAGGAGAATAAGGATATTACCGACTAGAGTAGAGTCATCTGTACAAAGCTCCAGACTCTCCATAAAGGATTCCCTTTATAATCCTTCTAGTTGAAGAGGGTAAAGTATTTAATTAATCCAGGTGCAAGGTTCAGGATATGGATATATTTGATATAGTAATAATTTAGTTTTATTTTCCAGTTTCAACAATTTTACACTGACAATTTATTATTTTCAAAAATAGATATTCAATTTTTTTAGATATAAATTGTTTACCTTGTACCAGAAACAAAAGAAAACCAGCGTTCCGAGGTTATGGGTTCTGCCTTTTACATATTATTTACTGTTAATATCATCCAATTCAGATTCTGAAACAGTATCCTTAAACCTACTAATGCACCTCTACCTGATCGAAAACTGGTGCAACAATTGATGAATCAAAGTAAATGAATCTAAATGCACAGAAGTAATATTCTGATCGGACCCATCTCTTGTGAAGTCGAGCATGGCGTAACCAGTCACCCGGGATTTCTCCACGCTGGAAATCGGTGCTTCGAATTTCTGGCCTTGATCCATCAGGAGCGACTTCATCAAGTCATCCGGTCTGTGCCGTGTGCCCAAGCGTACTGTATTGGTACAAGCGTTCCGCGCCCGCACTTTACTTACGTTTACGTTTACTGCTTAATTCTGACATCCATTATATGTTCGTTACTGCCGAACTCTAGACGAGGATTGGCGGCCAATTGCAACCCTTCGGTGGAAGAATCGCCGGTTTAGGCGGTGCTCAAGTCGCGAGCATCAAGGGTTCGATCACGTTCAGGCTTCGGTCCCTTATCGATAACACAACGAACTTCAAGGTCCGCGCCCTTGTAGTTGATCGGATAGCCTCCAAAATGCCCAAACTTCCGGTTCCTTCAAGCTTTTTAAGCAAATTTATCGCACCACATATTGTCCGACCCTTCCTTCGTCATTCCCGGCCCCATCGATATTCTCGTAGGAGCTAACCTATACCCCCGCCTAGTTACTGGTGCTCCCACCAAGGCCTTCGGAGATGGTCACCTATCTTCTGCCAACAGTACTTGGCTAGGTCGTGATGGAGACATACTCCGATAGTGCTTCACCCACCGCCATCTCGCTCCTCCTACGGAAAGATGTAGGCGTTTCGAGGGAGAGCACGACCTTCTGAGTACAGGAGGAGCCCAGTCTTGCTAAACGTCGTGGGGGTTGCGCCGTCGCAAGCGGGACAACAATCGCTCCGAAGCCACCTCGCACCTTCTATCTTCAGAAACGCTTTTTACGGATAGTTCACGTTCTGTCTCTACGGTACCCAGCACACCTCCACGTCACCCAATTCGTACTCGTTTTCAGTGTCCGGGGTTTACCGGCAATTGTGCATCTATTTCGTTACACTGGGTTATTTCAGGGTGGGCGGAGAATTTGATTTGGTTCTTTTTTGAGTTTGTATAACTCCGGAGTCGGGGGCTCATTTTTTGATGCCTCCCTTACCGCGTTCACTGGAAGACCCCGAAGACGCTACGACTGCGAAACCGCCCGAAATCATCTAGCATGGCACGCAGGCGAGAATTGCCCAACTACCACGCCACTGCTGAGGACATGCCAGCCAGTCTCTGAGGGAGAAGCAAAGCTTTACGAACACCGGACGAAAAGTACATGGTTTTCACCATTTCGCCGACAGCACAACCTGGACGAGGGAAGCGGCGTAATCGCGGCGGCGAAGACGTCACCAGATAAGCCATATTCGTTTATTGGTTATGAGACCATCCCGAGTTTTGTTCTTAGATAATAATAATACGCATTTAAACTAACACAATCTGCCCCTTCAGGGAATCAATATTTTTCAATTCAAAGGAAATATAAGCAGGTCTCACAATTTCGACAACCCTTTTCCACATTAATATAAATAAAAAATTCAACATACACTCCGGATACCTGAAGTAAGACACGACCAGGTCCCGATGTATACAACCTGAAATCTTTGAATTTAACAAATTGTAAGAAGTTTTAATAATATTTGTCAAATTGATTTAATTACTTCTTAATTGAATGAATATTCATAGAAATTAGTGAAAAATTGTTGTAACATCCGAAACAACGAAAACGTAGTAAAAGTATTTTTTAAATGAGGGGTAAAGAATAATAACGAAGTAAGTCAAGTTGCCACATTGTGAATATTTTATAAATTTACTTACATGATATACCTACGAGGGTGGTCTGAAAAGTTTCCGACCTAACAAAAATAAAAGACATTTTTTCTGAAATTTTCTTTAATTTTTCAACATAGTCTCCTTGTAAATCTACTCACTTCTCCCAGCTCCCATCTCTGAAACCCGTCCAAAACGTACTCGACGTTTTTCTGTGCAAAATAATTGTTCACGAAGGTGATTGCCTCTTAATTTGATGAAAATCTCTGTCCTCCGAGCGCAATTTTTAGATGAGGGAGCAAAAAGTGGATTGGGGCTAGATCTAGTGAGTAAGGCGGATGGTCAAGCAGTTCAAACCGTAATTCCTGGACTTTTTTCATGGCAACCGCTGAGGTTGCTGAGAATGGTGCGTTGTCTTAGTGACAGGATTTTCTTTTTCCATAAGTTCTGCCTTCAGCTTGTCAAGTAATGATGCGTTGTATGCTCCTGTAATAGTTTTTCTTTTTTGAAGGGAGTCGATTAAAATAACTCCATGACTATCCCAAAAAAACAGTCGACATCACTTTCCCAGCCGAGAAATTTTTTTTTTTGGAGTTGCAGTTGACCTTTGCAGTTCACTGTTTGGATTCTGTTTTTCTTTCGGGGGTATAATGGTTTATCCAAGTTTCATCTACAGTAATTAATCGGCGCCAAAACTCGGACTTTTTGCGCTTAAACTGCACCAACAGAGCGTTGGAAATGTTCATTCGAACACATTTTTGCCCACCGGCACCCAACGCAAACAGCTTTCTCATATCTAAATGTTTATTTAATATGTAACAAACACATTCGTTTCACATGTCCATAACCTCTGATATCTCTCTCACTTTAAATCGGCGGTTGTCTAGCACCATTTGGTGAACTTTTGGTGATGTTTTCGTCGGCACTTTTTGGACGAATTAACAACGAATTTCACCTGCTTTGATTTACGAGTGTTGTCATCTTCACGTTGCGGGTGGAAACTTTTCAGACCACCCACGTATATAATCAATATAATATTTTATGCACGTTACATAAACTTGACTCATTTGGTTGCCATTCTAGCCCCGTCACATAAGACAAATGTTTAACATACAATAAGAAAATGTGCTACTAACTATAATGACTGTGAAATATTTCTTATCAAATAGCTAATATTTAAATTAAACAAAAATAAAAACTATTGAATCCTCTTAGTTAAACTAATTTTCTATGATATATGACTGTATAATATGCGAATAAAAACCATTCTAAGGAGTGTTATATTACATCGTGCACAGTGAATATTAAAAAGAAAAAAATCCGTCACGAACTAACTCAAAGAAAATTAGCCAACATCATACATAAAGTGACGGAAGGAATTAACTAGTGGAAGATGAAAAAAGAAAAAGACATCATAAAGACTAACGAAGCTACTTTTAAGTGACAGAATGCTTCAGTGAGCCTCATCCTTTGGCACAATTAACAGTTCAAGGGAGAAATCTCAAACTGTATTCTGCATTGTAGCTGCAACAGAAAAAGAACCAACCAACATAGATGTGATAGCTGGAGAAAACTTACGAAATTTAATGTGTAAAAAAAAAAGATTTAAACAGAAAATCTACACCTATTTAATTTTAATTTATTTTCCAATAGCCGCGTTGTGAATAAAATATATTAAAAGTTTGTTATGCTTATGAAGGAACAAATTTTATTCCGTGTTTGTCTTTTTATGGTAATATTGTTTTCGGACATAATCGATTGAATCATAATTCCAGTTTTTAAGACATTTTCAAAGATTGTTACCTTTTTGGTCCAACATTGATTTTCTCAAATACTTTCGCTCATGCATGCATAAATTAATTTTTTTCGGGGTATCCATTTTGGCCCAAATTTGGAGGAAAGTTGGGGGTTTGATCTTAAAATGGTCCAGTATTCTATCCATTATTTACGCTTCATCGTGTGCAAAGGTTTTTTCTTCAATTGAAAAATCAAATTTACTAAATAAAAATAATAATAGCTTAAAATAAAGGAAATTGTCTACCTACTTAAAAAATAGAAATGGTGACTTATAAAGACCTATTTACTTGGAGTACTCGTTTTGTTTATTATTTTATAAAAAAAAAAAAAAAGAAAAGATCATTGCTGCTTTGCTTGAATAGTGGCACATCTAGCAATTTTTTTTTTTTTATTTTGTCTTTTACCTTCTCCGTGGATTAAACCGTTGTCTGGAGCTACATTGTGGCAGCACTAAAAGCTTCAGGATTGTCTGAAGGCTTAAGATTAGAGAAAATAACACAACTCTACGGCACTATCCTTGGAATATGTACTGTTTAAAATAAAATCAAAGCTAAATTTCACTATATAAAAGAAGAACTGTTCTAGTCAGACGTGATACTATACTCGTAAAGCAGCGATTTAATCACTATTTTTTCCTAAAATTATATCTTAACTCAAACTTAAACTGTTACAGAGACTATAAAGTTGAAGACAGACTACACAGCCACAATGACACAAAGTTAAATGTTTCCGGAGCGAGCAACAGCAATATTGGTCTAATGACCGTTTTCATTTTTTCCCTCTCGAGAGATAGCACCCCGCCTCCCTCGAGAACCAATGTTTTTGAAGTAATATTTGTAGAGGTGGGCACACATTCCGTTCTAGGTATTTAGAGAAGAGTGAAGAATGTTTGCCTTTGAGGATATGTGCTCCAGCGGGCTTGGAGAAACTTGCCTTCCCGTCCCGGGGGTCCAACGGAAATATTTCACAGCCACTGCAAAACTTTTTCCTCTTCGCACCGGCTCCTAATTCAAAACGACAACTTTACCTTTAATGCGAATTCCTCCCCCCTCTATCCCTCCCACTCCCTTCGCTCTTTCTGCTCCATTTGCTATGCGCGGTATCTTTTAATTATAATTTTAGATGAGGGATCGTATTTAACATATATTCATGAATATGCATAAGCGGGACATAAGCGTTAAAAAAAATTAAATACCCTTAAAGAATAGAAGTTCATAGAAACTTTTATGTAGCTATAAAATATTGCTATGTGTCTGGCTATTCAAGCTGTTCTAAGGCTGACCGGGAGTTTTACCACAGCATTTTATTTATTTACTCATATATTTATGTATTTATATTTATATTTGTATTATGTATCTCTTCGGTTCCTAATGGGAAACGAGTCAAAATATCTGCTATATATTTAATTCAGGACTAGATACCAATAATCATTGGAGTTCTTCTTCAACCGTATCGTTTTTATCAATTCACTATGCTATTATTATGAGCTGGCATACAGGGATTCTTAATTATAAAGTAAACCCTTGTTTGCATTGTTTCATATTTACAATTACATAAAATTGAGCTAAGGTAAATCATATGAGAGGGCATGGTAGACCTATTTTCGCAAGGTTTATTATTATATTACAAACTAAGAAATAACAGTTGGGATCTTGTATATTCATAATGACTCTAAGTTTATCAATTCTACAATTATGATGACTATTGTCATCCAAAATACACTGAAAGGTCTTACTTATCTTGATGCGTTAGCCAGACTTGGCAATAGCGGCGATCGTTCTTCGCTTCGCGGGGTCCCTGCTGGTGGATCTTATTCCTCTCTGAATGAAGCAAGCTATTCCTCATGACTTAGAAAGTTCATTAAACATTGACAACTTTTCATCAAAAAGAAAAAAATAGTAATTGTCCCTAATTTTGCAAATTAACGTCAAAAAAAATATCTATGCCAGGAGACAATAATTTAAAACGTATCAGCCCATTATAGGAAGTTTTGGCCCAATGGTTATGTAAAAAAGGTGGATTATTAAAAATATTGGCTACTAGAATTTGACCAAAAATAAATCTAAAAATCAGAGCAATTAAACCCACGTCTATATAATACGCAAAATGTATTTATTCTTTATACATCTTTTACACTTTAAAAATAATATAATATTAACTATCACTTGTACAGTTGAAGTTTTGAATACAATAACTTTTTAGGCGTTCATCAAATCAACTTTGCATGTAATATTTGTTTTCATTCATTAAAGAATGAGTAATTACTATTTAAAAACATTTTTTTTTTCATTTTCCAATTTGCGATATTTCCAGTTCAAGTTCAAATGGAAACGAAAACAAAATTAATTCTGGCAATCTGAAGAGATTGAATCAATATATTCCTGAGAACTGAATTGAATTGCAAATTGAATCACTTCGGGCCATTTAAGACTTTTAGTTATTTTCCTGTAATGGGATTTTATGACAACTAAACCCGCCCTCTCTTAAAAGGTCATTGAAATGAAATAAATAGAATCCTTATTAAAGCCTTTAAGGCAATCTTAAAAGTTTGTTAGTTTTTCATTATAATTCTTTTTTTTTTAAAGAAATTATTTATTTTTTGTACACTATGAAATATATTGTTATCCTTTCGAAGAGGGGCTGAGGAAATGTTTGCCAGCCTTTACCCTTCGGAGAATTAAGCTAATTACACTTGGCTAAGTCAAATTTAGCAACTCCTGAGAGGAAAGTTCAATGGCGTAAGGCGAACACATCAAACTTGGGCATCTTGGGCTCTACTTTCTACCTCCTTATAAAGGACCCCGAATCAATGAACTCGCTCTTTATAACCCTAGCTTAAATACTATTCATTACATACAGGCTAATGATAAACACAACCTTGATCATACATCATTCTTATTCAATGCTGGCGATTAATAGCAATCCTCATCGTATATAACATCCTGCCTAATATCCTACCAAATCGAACATATCTGCCGAATATTTCAAATTTAAGTATAAAACAATTTGAAATAATTAATAAGCTCGATGGAACGAAACAAATAAAATATAGAAAGAACATTAAAGAGATCCTCTTGAGTTTAAGAATTCCATAATTTTTTATTCTTACGCCAAAGGAGGCATGTCTGCCACTATTATTCATACAGCCCAGTATAATACAGCTTTTTTTACGTCACTCAGGTCTGAAATTAACTACGCCGTTGCCGTACATGTAAATATGTGATCGGCTGTCTTCTCACCATCTTCACACAGGACGTAGTCTGAAGACTCAGCCAGTCCTATCCCCTTCGCAGATTGACATGTCTAGTGGCCAGCCTGAAGCATGACACAGCCACCGCTTTTAGTAATTTCAATAGAGAGCGCCTCTTCGGGTCTAGCAATGCCGCCCAGTTCTTCCCCCCACATTCTTCGCTACTCCTTCCCCCCTCTCTTTTAGTGATAGCGCTTCGTGCCATTTTTTTCACCTTGTCCATGGTGATAGGAAGAAGCGGCTGTGGTTGGCTAGTCCCTAACCGTGCAAGTCAATCCGCCTCCTTATTTCCATGTATATCGCAATGGGCTGGAATCCATTGCATCAACAATACTTATGTATTTCTATTTTACTTTCCAAAGTTTTCCGGTATGCGAGAATTTCAGCGGTAGCCGAAGGATGTTCAGGTGCTATTGCCAGCAGTGCTACCCTCGAATCCGAAAGTAGAACTATCTTCTTTCCGCTGGCGTCAGGCAGCTTTTCTAAAACCAAAATAATAATAACTACCTCTCCGTCAAAATTGGTAGCGTTTGCTCCAGCAGGTGCTGAAAGTTGGAACAGGCTACTATAGATACCTGCACCCGTATTTTATTTGTTCCTGTAGCTGACCCGTCGGTATATATATGGACCCATTCTGCCACAGAGTAGCGCAAGGCTTTAGTGGGCAATGCCTCAGTCCTTAGTTCCTCTGCAGGGGTCATGGATTTGTTGATGGGCATTATTAAATCTAGCGTTATAGCATACGGACACATCCGAACACTTTGTTTAGTTAAGTCAGGCCTAGGTTGGTGATGATGGATTTTGTTGTCTCAATAAATGTGAGTTGCGTTTTAAGTCGCCTAGTATTACCAACAGTGTAGGTCCAATAATCACTGCCATTCCTAAGGCAGGCACGCGAATCGGTAGCTGTAACCATAATATCGGAGCCATATTCCAAGACTACAGGATTCAAGAAATATGTAAAGCTAAACTATTTTTTGAGGACGTCAATGAAAAAAAATAAATAAACGGAAAGTCATCTGCTTCACATGTATTTCAGAGATAAAAAACACTAGCTAGGGACAAAAAACTCTACAGACATTGAATCACTGATTTTGAATGAAACCTGTTTTGAAAGGTTATTAATATTATTTGTTTTTTTCAACCATACATTTAAATGATTGACAGTAGTTTATTTTAATATAAAGGAGATGGTCAGGGGTGAGATCAAAAAACGAACAAAAAATAACTAACAATTATTTATAAAGCGACGTTTCCCCCCACTTTGCAAATAACGAAAACATGTAGGCAATGTTAGATAAAAAGAAGTAAACTAAGGTAGAATTAAAAATTATGTAAATATAAGTGAAACAAATTATATAAAAATGAACAAATTAAAATAAGATGTACAATAATAAGTGTATATAAAAAGGAAATAATATAGAATATTAGATTTAGAATGGACAGGAGACGCAATAACACTTAAGAGTAGAAAAGTAAGGAGATGGAAAACTAAGGAAGAAAGATGTGAATAAAAAAAGGTCAATAAAGAATACATTAAAAATCAAATAATAATAAATAAATAAAAAATCAAATAATAATAATAATAAATAAATAACAAACCAGAACGAGTGACAAAAAGCGGATGTGGGACAAAAATATTTTGAGGGGGTGATGGCGGTTACAAGCGATCATATATAAGTGAAATACAAGAAAAAGATATTATAATTATTATATAACACAGGGAACTGCACTATAAATTAAAGTATAGTATATATAACTAATTAAAAAAGAAAATGAAATTTTATTAAATCTTTTGCAACAGCTACTATTTTTTATTCCCCCTAACTATACATGGCAGACTCATCAATTTCGACTAGCATCTATTCATAGTTTTCATTAAAGTAACCTAAAATTGAGGAGATAAATGAAAATAAATGATTTTTTTTTCTATTTGACCGTTATATTAAGTATAGTTACAATCCAAAATCCTAAGTAAAATCCTTGATGCTCCTTATTACGTTACAAATAAACTCATTCACAAAGACCTTAACATTCCATTCGTTGCAGATTTGACCCAAAACAGATATGCGTATCTTCATTCCAAACTCCTTAACCATCCTAAACCAACTGATTCTTAATCTTTCATCCTTAACAATCCCTGATAATCCTCCGAGGCGTCTGAAAAGAAGATGGCCACGGGACCTTCAAATTTAAATTAATGTTTGAAGTACCACCAATGGGTGGTTCCTTCCCAAGATTTTCAAGTGTATATGAAACGTACTACATATTTACCTATTGTATTATTTTGTACAGTTGTATATTACATTAAATAAATAATTTAAAAAAAAATATTAAGCAGTCATACTAGAAGGTAACTAACTCCCAAACATGAAATTCTGACAGGAATGGTAGCTCGCTCTATGATATATTGGAATTCATGGTAAGACATCGAGATTTATCGCTGATCATTACAGAGAACGGATGTTCACAAGGGCACAATGAGAAGCAATTCGTTAAAATCTATTGATTGGTTCTCTTGGTCGGGAACGAATCTGAATTAATCTTGATAGATGTGTGAATGATTTGTTTGGTATTGGTGTTGGGTATATTCTGTGTGTTCCGTGTTGGTTCTATTATTTTCAAATAGGTGGAGTTCCTCGTGTATTTTTCTTTTAAATTTAGAAACAGCTTTAACTATAATAGAAGAATATTTATATTCAATGATTATCTTTAAGGAACATTGAGAAACATTAAAATTATAACACAGTGATTTACAGTATCTAAAAATGTAACCAGCCAAGAACAAACCCAAAAAATTTTTTTCTAAATAATTATTAAAAGATAAAAATGAAAAAAAAAATTCACGATTTTTTTTCTAACGTATTGGTATAATGATTTCCAAATACTTTACACGTGCTCTTCATAAATGACCAAGGAATATTAAACCTCAAATCGAACACCATTTTGAAAAAATGGCTACCCAATTGTCAAATAATTGTTTGAGGCCAGGAAATATAAATGTCGCAAGAAAACGGAAAGTTGTTAGGGTAAAATTGTAGGTGAATACCAAAAAAGGTACTAAAATAGCAGATAAATGATTTTTCTGCTACTTTCAACTTTTTTTTGTATGAGGAAAGTTTTTTTGGAATTTTTCACAATTTCTTCATTAGTAGAGAGCAAATCGGAAAATACCACTGTTTAACTTTAGCGAGTTCATTGGTGATTACTCTTAGGCGACGAACAGTGCTCGACAATTATCTGTTGATTTTGCGTTCCTGAGTCATGCACTTAATACATTACTCTACGTTTTATGTAAAGAATTATGTCCAGTTTCTTAATTTTTAAGATTAGTTCATTATAAAGCCAAAACTAGTAAAGTTTTTCTAATTCCATTTCGTATAACTGAAAGATGAGGGTATAGTGGATAATAAGGTTATTTGGATTTCAAGAAATGTTTAATGTAAAGCTCCGTAAAAGAGGATTGAAGCTCAAAACAAATATATAACTAAAAGCGAGATGAGAGAGAAGGAAAGAGGGAGGGCAAGGAGGAGGATAGGAAGGTGATTTCATTATGGAAATATGGGCGGATAGAGGGAGCGGAGATGGCATCAATTTCCCAGAGCTGACCCCCGAAATATTGGCCTCATCCCCCCCAAGCCATGGCCCCCAGCTGCTGGCCCCTTCAAGGGGGCGCCCTAATGCCTTCAAGGGATCCTCTTTAGCCCCTTCTTAGCTCACCTTTTCGCACCGCATTATGGGGCTCTCAAACACTCCTCCCTTTAGGGATTAAGAGAGCTATATCTCATAAAGTCGCTTTATTTCTAGATTTGAAAAGACATTTTTGAGAAATGTAATCCAATTTTTTTTTTATTTCAATTTTCTACCAACCATGAATCTATTGTTGATAATTATATCTCTCTCACATCAATTAAAACAATATAACAAGTAATATAATTTTTTTTGTATTTTGCATAGTTTATACGATTTTTTTTATTTATATATCATATTTATATATACATAATAATTTGAGTATCAGTACAAATTAAGTTAAAAAATATAGAACAATACTAATTTTAGCGTCATCCCTGGTCCAATCTTGTTAAATTGTATTTCTTACGGAACATGCGTACGATTTTTATTTTGGGAAACAAATTTAATTTTTGCTATAATTATATAATATATCCTTTATATTTTTACCCATACAAACCTAAAATGTTCGGGTTCAAACCCCATTGGAACACAAAAAACTTTTTAAGTTTTTTTTTTTTAATATATTGCTCACTATGATAATTGTGAAATTGCATAAAAGCAATTTTAATATGAACAGTCAACTTTTTTATTTTACATTATTTTACTAAGCCCAATTTTTAACTTACAATTTAACAGCAAACGTTCTGGTTTCAAAAAACAAAAAAACAAGTGTGTAATGTTTTGATATAATGTAAACTAAACAAAAAATTAGCCTTATAAAAATAGGAATAACTATTTCCTAGAAAACGACATTCGTCCTTTTATAATCAAATAATATAACTTTCTTGTAAATAACAAAGTAAAACAAGATAGTGAAAGCTGTTTTTGATTATATTTAAAAAGTAATTAACTGAAATGGTACCAAACTTTAAATTGGGTGGTTCTGAGAAGTTTATAATTGGGCGAGCGAGGAATAAAAAATTCAAGTGATTTTTAGATCATTTAGGTAGATTTTGTTTTGTTTGTTTTTAGCTATTTTAACTTTATACACATTGGACAGCCAAAATATCGAGTGAAAACCATTGGTGTTCAGATAGTGTCATTCATTAATTAAGATTGCAAAGCTCTTTTCGATTTTAACATTTACATTGTGTAATAAGCTGAGTTTAAGATGCTTACTTAAAGTCTGACTAATAGCCTAATTTACTTTAATAACGAATATCAAATTATTTATATTTTTTAAAATGTAATTTAACCTGGTTTTTGTGAACATAAAGTCCTATAAATATATTATACATTTATAAATTTTTAAGATATACTTTCCCGGTCAAATGTTTAGACAACCTCAGTGAATTTTAGACAACTTCATTATTAGAAAAATTATTAAAATACAAGTACATACTATTCTACAATTTAATAGAAACATAGTAAAAAAAAAAATTAAAAACCTTTAACTTGTGAGGTGCGATTAACATTCCAAACCTTTTTTTGTGTTATTTCTCAATTTATTCAATTCCAAATTAACCAAAGTCCTTAACCCAGTAATATATTCTATTTTACTTTTAATAGTTTGCATGCCAAAAGGTTTTTATAAAATGAAACCCGACGAACAAATTAATTTCACTTAGTTGACATTTCATCCTCTACATCAAAGAAGGATGATTGGAAAAAAATCAATAAAAATAAAGACACACTGAAAAGCTTTGCAGAACAGAAGGAAATTAATAATCATATAAATCTTCCGTTTTCTCATCACAGCTGTAATTATTTTTTCTGTCACAGCCATAATTATGTTGTAAATTATGCATTACAAACATTTAAACCAAATTTTAAAAAATCAAAATAAGTGAAAGGTCGGTCAAAACAAAATACCTATTTTTTTTTTCAAATTCTAATGAAAAATAATATATACATGAACATAAAAACAAAGTTAGAAAATAGTGTTTGTTATAACGAATTTTTTAGCCAAAAATCTGTCAGTATATAAGAACGGATTGAAATGTTAAACAAAAATAAATGACCCTGGCGAAATATTAAAATAATATGAATAAAAAACAGAATTTAGAAATAGAACTAAAGTCTATTTCAAAGAATTAATTTTATTAAAGTGATCCAGGATTTTTTTTTCTCTCTTATAAAGTATTCAGGTAATATTGTATTTGTATATTTGTATTCCCACCGTTGAATTCAGCGAGGCAGCATCAGACTTCAAAGCATTATCTTCAGGACATATAACAACTACAATGTAACAAATTTCAGAAAACAAGGATAGGAAGAATCTTTTCACAAATGCTCATAGACTAATGTAGGTACTATAGAAAAAGGCCTCCCAAAATAATAAAATATGATAAAAGAAGTGGAGTGAATTCGGTAAATTCAACGAAATCCTTTATTATTGGGATATTACATGAAACATATCTAGGCAAAATGGTTTTTCAGGAGCCTCACAATTCAAAAGAATGAGATAGATATAGAAGAGATGACTTGTACCGATTTTGTACTGTACCCGCAGTAATCTAATATAATGTATGAAATCTAATATGATAGCAATTATAATCAAATTTCTAAAGACATTAGTGAATGAAGGTATATGTCCAAAAAATAAATAATAACATGAATTTTTTTAATAATTCATGAGATATTTTTTAATAATTTATAATACATT
>NW_027108721.1:1340430-1385423 GCF_000696795.3 Halyomorpha halys | reverse complement strand
TATAAATTATAAAAAAATTAAAATAAATATAAGTTTAAATAGTATGATTTGAGTGGATTTTGGAAATAAATGTTTTATAAGGCATATCAGAGAAATAGAGATTTTGGATCTGAAGAATATTTTTAATAGTCTGTTCTTTTATATGTTTTTTTACTGCGTGTTCCAATTGTAATGATAAAGAGGAATCATTAAGTGCCCTCTTTATTAGTCTAAACAACAATGTTTATACTTGAACAAAAAACAACAGATTTAACAATTATTATGCACATAAATATTCAACTTTTGACGTACGAAAAACACATCTAGTTATTAATTGTTCATATGGCAAGAGGTTTAGAATGGGTTTACCACTAAAAAAAATGTAAAATAATAAAAAAAAAAAAATTAAATGAATTATAAATAAAAATAGATTTAAAAGAAATATACTAGAGAAATAAAAATGATGATAATAATTTCCGCAGTGGTAAACCCATTTCAAACAATCTCTTAGCTAACGTCGATTATTGCCGCTAAAGACATTAACAATCTTGCCACCACAGTTTCTTGTTTAAACTCATTTAAATAGAAATAATTTACATTTTATACAGTAATACATATAAATATATAAAATAATTTATATTTAAATAGTAATATCGTTTAATCTATTATATAGTATATTGTTTCTTAACGTTAAATGTCAACAGTTTTCAGAAGTTCAAAATATTTTTTTTTTTAGTTTTAATTAGAATTACTACTACATGTGTATTTCTAAATAGCGAAAATATTAAACCAAATTATTCCTATTCATGTTTGTAATGAACGCCTTTCTACATTAATTTTCTCTATAAACCCAAAAAAAGATTAAATCAACATCTGAATATCTGCAATAATAAATAATTATTCCAATTATTTATAATTAGTGATATATATAGAAATTATTCCGAATCCAGGATCCAAAAGTAATCATTAAGCTGTCCTCAACGAGCAACAGCGTAACATAAAAAACAAATGAGATTAGTAATCGATTGAACTGACAAAATAAAATGACCTCATTCTTTTTTATTGTTGTCAAACTCGTTAGCGGCTTTATTCTCTTTGGGATAGGCAATAAATATTAATGCTATCCTTTTTCCATGTTTATTTTATTAAGGTCGTGATATTCTTTCTTCCATAAATATTGATCATAAATCATAACCGAATAAATCAAGTATATAAGATTAATACATACAACTCGTCATAGTCTATCAATTTTATAATAGCATATCGGTAGCTTACTTCACAGTGGCACTAAGTAAATTTCCACTAACTTTACGAAAAATACAATCAAAGATTCTCTCTTTTAGTAAAATTACAACGTTTCAATAATATTTTGCCTGAACAGATTTAAGTATAAATTTTAAATCTATTAAGTCAAATTATAATCAAATAGTTGTAATTTTCCTGAAATAGATAACCTTTAATTATAGTTTTCATAAAGTTAGTAGAAATGTACTTGGCACAACAGAGAAGTAAGCCATCAATTTACCAATGTAAAATGAAATAAGTAAAAATGTTTTCTAACTGCTATATTGTTAACATAAAATAAGACATGCATAGAAGAGAAGTCCTACATATTTTTTTCCTATTTCACAAAAAGTAGCCAACAGATCATATGATGTCTATTACTTTAGCCAAATACTGGAGGCTGGTTCAGTTCAATTACAGGGGCTGACTGTAAAAAAAAGTTGCTCTTTTATTCAGCGCACAGTACATAAAATTCTATAATTAATACTATTATTGCCATCAATGCTATTATTGCCATCAACTATCTTGTAAGCCTACTAAGTGATAACATTAAGAGATGTTAGATATCTTAAGAAATTTTGATAGATCCTCAAAACTTTAATTCACCAGTTGAATAAAATCTTAAGTAACAGAAATCTAAATTGTTTAATGCAATAATAAAAACATAGTGATGAAGGGTTAGGGTTGAAAGAGATTAATGATATAATTAGTGAAGATTTAATGTTAACTACTAAAAGAGCCAAGCAAAGCAAAGCCAGCAAAGCTCCATCACAAAGGTCTTGTTTCTCCAAGATATTTGTTTGGAAAATAGATGAAAAGTAATTTTGTGTCATTAATGCTTAAAAATCATAGCGCAGAGTGGGGGAGATAGAGGATAATTTATTCCTCCGAAAGACTAACACCAACCTATTTCTCATACAAATAGTCAACAAACTCACCCCACAAGGTATCTACTACTAAGTGCTGGTTTCTCAGTCCGCACAATCGCGAAAAATTAGCCGGTAAGGGACGTAAAAGTTTATACATCCAAATAAGTTAGTCCTGTAAATCAGAGGTCATTAAGATGCATCAATGCCGAAATATCTGTCACCCCAGTGAATATGTGGTTAAGTCAAATTTTGGTCAAAATGAGTTAAGTGGTCTAAGGGAATCACAGAGGCAACATCTTCATTGTGCATAAGTGTCTAAGTCAGTCAAAGTTTTAAAACAGAGTTATTGCGATGTGTTTTTTCGATGATTTACCACAAACACCTGATTTTACATAAATGTTCAAACTTTAAAAGTTATCCCCTGAAAAGTAAGGAATTTTGACTTAACCACATATTCACTGGGGTTACGGATATTATCAGTGACGTTGATAAAAAAAAGCTATTTTACTAACATTTCGATTCCTAATGCTTAAACAGACCAAAAACGAAAAGTTTGCATTGCTATTTCTAACAAAAATGCTAATAATATTTTGACGTCTACACTTTAACTGATAACACTACATTTCGTGGACTAACATTTTAGTGAATCAGTTAAAGAGAAATAAAATATTATTAAAATATGTATTTTGGAAATAGCAGGGACCCTTACCGGTCGCCAGACACCTCAATTTGGTACAGTAGTTTGTCGTAGCTTACGGGGAAGGCGGCATAAGCGACATAGGTGAAACATATCAAAACTTGCTTTGTGTGAAATATAGGCACTATTGCCTTATTAGCAATGCAGCCGAGGCGGGTATTTTCTACCTTTGCGGGTAATTGCCAGGGATCGGGGATTTCAGGTAAAATGGCTTTACCTGCCATACCTTACATACCTGTATGTAGAGCGCTAGTCCTTCATTCAGTTTTTTTAGTTAATTATTGGACAATTTGTCTAACAAGTTGTTATTTTTCCTTAAATTTGAAATTTCAAGTTTCAAGTTCAAAGTTTTTGGGCAAAAATGTAAGAACAATGTTTATCTGCCTATCGCCAATGCTGAAGTAAGGTTGATAAGTTGCGACAGTGCACTGTCAAGAAATATACACATGACAGTTGATACAACTGTTGGTCCACTGACACTATTTTACAAATACGCCAGATCGATTGTACATTACTGTAACTATCAAATAGTAACACTATCACAGTGGCTAACACTTTTTCCGCAATAACAGAAACTACGATATTTCAATGTCAAAGTATATTCATGTAATTGTTAATGTGACAGACACTTCACTGATATTACTTGTACTATTAACTATCATGCCAAAGCTAGTGCGACAGTACAATCATGACTAACAATAAAACAGTTACAGTTATAAACGGTTAAATTATATACTCCAAGAGCGAGTACAGTGGCGGGTATTTGCTTGTCGGGAGAATCGGTAGTTCAATTGACATCTCCAGTTATATATCACTATCTTTTATGAATTAATAATTATTTCAATCTCATACATGTGTAAAATAAATAATTTCTAACAAAAATATCATCCTTACAATAGTGAATCTTTTTTGCATATATACTGGAACCTGCTAAAACCTGGTGAAAATGCCTCCAGAGATAACCGAAAAATAAGGAATCTTCATTGAGCTATAGTTTGTTTGGTGAATATAACTTTCTCAAGCTTTTACAAATAATATATCAAGGAGCATTAAAAGTTCGAGTCAATTAAGTTATGGAAAATAAAAGTAAGGAAACTATAAAAGAGTGGAGGTAGTGTGATTGCATGAGTCAGAACCAGATCGATGGGAGGTAACGATTTATAAATTAATGGGCGACAAAACTTGATGGATCATCTCAAGAGTTAAAGGATAGAGATATCCGTGCTAGGATTGGGCCGAATTAAAAAAAAATTAACCTAATACCTAAAATTTAAACACATCTTAATCCTACTTATAAAATTCTGTGTAAGAAACTATTTTTAATAATTCATATAATATGATCTATTAAACTACAGATAGGAGTCGTGAGTGGTTGCAAAACATTTAAATATTTCAAAAAAGTTACATTATCATTAACATCGCTAAAAAGTTGTAATGTATTTTAATAGTTCCTTAACTTTATTTCCAAGTAAAATAAAATTAAAAATTCAAAATTTGTTATACTGTAACTTTTCAGGTGTGAGGAACAGGCACAAAAATAAATTACCGAAATATTTATTTATAATTTTAGAGCTGATTCATGGTTAGATGCAGGTATATTTTTTATATCGAATTCTTTAACGTTTTTGAATTGCTACTAATGATTTAGAAAAAATATTATATATGAAACACAGAAACAGAGCTATGGTTTCCTAACGTTTCGCCCCACTTTTCAGAGCTTCGTCAAGGCAGTCTTAATTCAAAGAAGGACGTCAGCAGTTAACAATAAATATTTTTTTCTACTATTTTGTACCATTACTAACCGCCACTCAGATTATGTAAATCAACAACAATCTACAAAAAAAAATACAATATAAAATAAAAATAGTAAGCTTTATAAAACATTTAATTAATTACAAACCAAAAAGTTAAGGATAGCGATATTATATATAATATATTATATAATTTCCCTTGTTTCAAAGATATTTGAATCATTTAATTCTTGAAATGTAAGATATCTTAAAATTTCGACTTCTTCTAAGTAATAAGGTCATTAAATAAGGAGAAAGATAAAATCAAGTGATAGATATGGAATATTCCAAATCTGAAAAAAAAGTATGCCAAGTACATAATTAATTTATTACTATAATTACATGAGAAGATACATATGAACATAAAGACTTTATAACAATTATTACATAATTGCCTACGTTTTTAAGTTTAAAAATAAATTTTATTATTTTAATTATTTAATAAATTTGAACTGTCAGTTAAGGGTAAAATGTGTGGCAGGAGCCGTTTTTGAAAGATTCGAGTGAAGAAAACCACATTTACAAATACAATAACAAAGTTAGCAAATAAAATTTGATGAAATTTATACTAGAACATGATAACACTAATCTACAACATTATTTCAAATTTAGGCCACATTGGATAAGCTATATTCAAAATATAGGTTTAGGTCACTACCTCAACTTAAAAAATAAGCAAGATTAAAATAAAAAAGAAATTCTAATAAATGATTCTGTGTTTCGATTTTGACTTGCAGATTGAAAATTTAAATAAAACAAAGTCTAATTAAAGTTTTATATTAAAAAAGTGTCTAGTGACAATAAATGTTCATAGATTTAATTAATTAAATCGACTTAATTAATTATAACTAAGAATCAATACAACCATAAGTATTATATGAATGAATTCAACAGAAACCAATTCCACAAAGGACGATGTGATCCAATAGTGATCCTCAGGTGAGACCCAACTGAACACCGTCCTAGGTCAGAGACAAATAACATATAAGTTAAGAAAGAAATATATTCACAATATTTAAAACAAACCACAACCCATGAAGAGGATTCTTTTCATTGAAGTAGATAGTATTGAATATAGGATTATTATAACTAATATAAAAGAAAACTCAAATTAGATCAAAAAGTATATTGAGAATAGTAGGAAGTATAATAAAATATTGAGATTAAAACGAAATAAAAATAAAGAAAGAACCAAACACTTTAATAAACGAAATTCACTAAGAAGAAATTCCTTTTATTTTTTGCTGCATCTCCATTATTTTAAAACTTCAGCACTCCATTATTTTTTCTAGTCCCAATTAGATCTTCATCTGCTGCGGTTCACAAGCCTTTTATTTTTTCTTATTTTACTAAAAAACATTTTAGTCTTTTTAGAGCCAATCTGTTTGATTCTTAGCAGTACATATCCTAATCGATAAATTAATCAGTACATAATGAATTAAGGATTTTGCCGCAAAAGTCATATTTTCAATTTTTTTTTATATTTTAATAAAACTGCTACCTGCATCTAAAATAAACAAACTAAATTAATAATGAAGTTTTTCAGTAAAATGTATTCAGATTTTTTATTTTTTTATTTTATATAAATTTAGAGTATTTGCGCCTTTAAATATGAAACTGTGATCAGAATTGAAAATAAATATCAACATCACAACACTCCAACTGAAGAAATCATTTTTAAAAAATGTTTGATTGTTGTACATCTTTTTTTTTTTTATTTATTGATATTTACAACTGTATAAAAATACAACAAGTAAATTTGACCATAATGACATAATGATATGATACAGGATGTAGAGAAACTACCCAGTAGTAGAACTCTAAATTTGTAAATCTAATTGAAAAAAAAAACATATAACATTAAAAAGAAATGGCTGTTAAGTTATGGTTCCAAAGAAAGTTTGTTTTGGCTTTAAAGCCTAAAACCTTTGGGCTAAGATCGCTTATGTTTCCTTTTAGTTTATGTAGATAAACTAGGTTGAATTATCTTTAGTTTTTTTTTTATTTCTTTGTTCATTTTGTTTTATTTGAAGTTCGTTACCTATACCTTATGATATAATAATTATCTGGGTTTGATTTTTGGAAAATGGGCCGGATGGCTGTTAAGAAAGGAACAACAGCACAAAAGCTATTAGTAAACAACTTTTCGTACCGCTTAATAGGGCTTCATCGGAGCCGGGTTTCTGGAATATTCACTTTATCAAGTGAAACGATCGTTACTAATAGATAGTTTTTCTACTGGACTATCTTCCTACAATCAAATACATAAATCAACTAATAATCTTAAATATAAATGGTTTTATTTCATTTGTTTCCTTTTTATTTATTTAATTTTATATTTAATACAAACAAGGGAGCGGGCGGCTCACTGATAGGCACTGTGCTACTAATTCCAAGGACCCGGGTCCGAATCCTGGTCTGTCGATGTGATAATTATTTTCTTTTTCACTATAGCGGTGAAATAGTCCTGAAGGGGAGCCCTCCGGAGTCCACCCAGCCTCATAAACGAGGTACCCTTTAATCAAGAAAAAACTGGCGGTTGAGTGTGATTTTAAACAAATCTCCTCCTTGCACACAGTTGTTCAAGAACCAGCACTACCTTACAAAATACTGAACCCCTGACCCATTCATGACTTGTAGCGGTACAGACTGATATATTATAGCCGTGAATCAGCCCTGAGAGTTCGTGAGCTCTGCGGGGTCCAACCTGCCTCATGAAGGGGGTAACCTTAACTGGGTGAAATCTAAAGGTCGATCTTGATTCTGGACAAATTATCTCCTAGCACAACTGTTGGTCTAGTAACAGTACTTCCTTACAAAGTGCTGAACCCCTGATCCTTCATGTGTTATAGCGGCACAGATGTTCAATACAAAACATTATTGAATGTGTATAATATTCATTTAAACATTTTACTTGTGTAAACATTTTTTTTTTTTGTCTTTTCTCTAATTATTATTATTTAATTTTTTTCAGTTCATTATTATCAGTGATGTTTGCTTTGTTTGATATTATATTAGTTCTTTACATGATTTTTTTTTTATTTTACTCACTAAAGCCCATTTTCAACGCCTGTTATATTGTTTTAAAGAGATTTTCCAGAATGTGTAAAGAATATTATTTTATTATGTTATTAGTCTTAGAAAAATAATGATCTATTTTATTTTATATTCATCATTATTCAGAATGACTAATATATCAGGTCTGATGTATACATTTATGTAATATATTAATTTTAAATGTAAGAAGGAAAAAAAACAGTAAAGCTATTTACTCTTCAAGAAAAGAGGATACATCATATATGAGTGTGATGGTTGTTTTCGTATTAAAGCATTTTTTCTTTGTGACTTATTTTTAGAAATGAAATCGGTATTGGAATAATTTTTAGACAAATCAAAGTTATTGAATACAGTGTTGGGTTAACAAATTAGGGTGAGAGTGGGGTAGGGACAGGGAAACAACAGCAGTAGATGATAGAGTAGACAAGAGAGTAACATATCCTCCATATCCAGAGGGGCCATCCTCATTTCCTAGTTCCCTCATAAACATGATTTGTGCCCCTCCTTCCGGCCGCGGGATCACAGCTCCCCCTACATTTATCCACCGCCGGACCCTACTTTTGGCAAAACCGGATCGTAAATCCCCATCCACATTACCTATTGAAGGGGTAGTGGCAGATGATCGTTTTCATGATTATTTTTCTTCATACTCATTACGGGTATCACTGTTTCCCAATACCAAACCAGTGTTTTGTAACAAGCTTTAACCCATCGTGCATGAATTTGTACACTAAACTCGTAATATAAATCTTATCTGTTGAAGCATTACCCTTAAAACATTATGAGAGCTTTCATAATGTCATAATGAGAACGTTCTTCCCTTATTACTTTCTCTAACTTATACATGGAATATACAGTCGAGGAATTTTAGATCGTGTAAAATTTCGAATTCATGTTTTCGACATTGAGGTTCCCTGAGTCCAGAAAAACCTAGTAACGCAAAATGGTCTGTGTGCCAGTGAATGAATTCACTCAAAAACGGAAAACCACACAAAACTGAAATTATATATTTATCACGTTAAACTGAAATTATATTAATGGGATGTGACAGCAATTCTTTCGATAAAATCTACTGATCGTGTCACTTTATTAAACCGATTATTCACATTTTTTCGTTTTTCTCATAAGTGACTCAAACGATTTGGATTATACTCCCCCTCTCAATTTAGGATAAAATGGTCTTTAATATCAGCTAGATCTGATCTTCATTACAATGAATTAGTTTGACAGGGATAAAATAAGGAATTTTTAAAAAATATTCCTCTAAAGTATCTTTAATTTTGGTTATTTGAAAAAAAAAAAAAGAAAAAGTTTCCATTTTTGCAAATAATAAACAATAGATAAACACTAAATTGGACACTATGAAAGAGTTTTGCGAATAAAAAAAAAGGAGAAAAAATGGAAAAATAGTAATATTGCGATTTTAACAGGAAAAGCTGAAGCCAGCCGATCTTTCCCGAGTGCTTAACGCCTTCATAACCTTTTGCTATAACGTTGTATTCTTGGCAGGAACAAAATTTATGTTAATTCCACCTCAATAAGTCCAAAAAATAGATTTTATAAAAACAGAAAAATTCCATTTTTTTCCCAAAGATAACATTCGGAGACGTATGTAGGGTGGTCAGTAAAAGGTGTACGTAGCACCGCACTAGATTTATTTTTGTTGTTTAATAGAATTTTGATTTTTTTTTTAATAAATAAATTATTAATCGTGGAATAACTGTACCATGATTTAAATAGTCGAAAGTAAAAGGTTTTATATAATCTTCAGCATGGTACAGTAGGAGAGACTCCTGGTATAGTATGTTGGATGGATAACAGTTTCCCCGTGGTATTAAGAAACAAACAGTAATTTCACTCAATATCTAAAAAATTGATCTAGTCTCTGCTAAAACAAACTTTACAAGTGACAAAGGAAGATTTTTTATTCTCATTTGATGAATAAAATAAATAAAAAATTGTAAGAATATAAAAATTAAATTTTGATCTTTGTAGTTTGTGGCATGGACAAATCAATATTAAGATATGATTTTAAAAACTCTTACGTTTGAACATGAACGATTTTTATCATCGACCGTAGTCATTGTATTTACTAATATGTTTGATTTATAAATAGACTTATTTATGAATTATTTATTTATGATTGTATCCATTGAAATGTCAGAGCCCAATAAATATGCCAAACAGTTTGTAAAATGAAAGATAAGAAGCGGGCAGAGGGGGAACCAAAGCCGGAAATGAGGCGTGGAAGAGCCCCTCTAGTGCTCCATTGCGTCGCCCTGTTCAGAATCAACAGCTCCGGGCTTCTGTCGCTCTTTCGGGATTCGACGGAAAGGCTTATTTGAGAA
This sequence comes from Halyomorpha halys, assembly GCF_000696795.3. Taxonomy (NCBI): domain Eukaryota; kingdom Metazoa; phylum Arthropoda; class Insecta; order Hemiptera; family Pentatomidae; genus Halyomorpha; species Halyomorpha halys. The sequence goes on along the minus strand of NW_027108721.1, from coordinate 1,375,399 downwards.
TATCCAGAATTAATCATGGCATAAGCACAATAAACATACAAGCATGAAAATATCAGCAACAAGATAAACTATTGGTATTGATGTTCATGGCTTTATTTTGAGCATTTATTAAATAAGAAATATTTACATATATGTGTATATTCTTTTATCCACTTTAGTTTATAATTAATTATTTTATTGTGTATTATTATTATTATTTATTTACTTTTTATTTTTAATTAATATGCATAATAGTATGATTGCGTACTTACATCCTCAATACCTATTGCCCTAGAGTTTGGAAGAAAGAATTATTTTAATAAAAGTTTTTTTTTAAATTAATTAGGAATGATATTCTTATACTATATAATAATAATACTCAAGTCGAAATACCGTTCATTTAATAAAAAAAATAAGTTTTACAAAAGTACATTATTTTTTTCTAAATTATTATAGCTTAAATTTCGGTCAAGAAATGTAGGCCATCTTTAGATCTAACATAAAGATGAAATAAACAAATAATATTAAAAAAAGGAAAAAATTGACTCGCAACAACAGGAGCCAAAGTACAAAACTTGTTCAATTCTATATCAGCTGCAAAAATATCAGATACAAAAAAGAATCAGTGTAATTTGTATCATGTATACTAATAATTGTATCACGTATACTAATAAAAATTACTAAGACTACAAGGTTAAATATTTCAGAATAAAACCTCGTTCTGTACACGTATTACAGAACTTTCACTCACAATCCTGGAGGGCGAAAATTTCAATAAATAATAAACAATAAATTTAATTTTTTTGTAGCAATATAAATTCGTATTTAAGGGTTTCGCCACAGTGCAAATTACGAATATCAATATGTTCTTGCCTACAATAAAAAAAAAATAGAAATGACAAAGCCAATTTATCAGTCTCCATACTACTGTCTATTTCTCAATTTGTCTCCATTAGTTAATTATTAAATTATTTTATAGTTCATATTTGTACATTTTTTATTACTGTCGGAAATGCAAAATGGTTAATTATTTAAAATAAACAAAATTAAAGAGACTTTCTAAGGTTTTTTTAATTCGGCGTTAAAGCGCTGTCAGACCATTTCGATATAAATAACGCCAGACAAATTTGCAGTAACCATCCGAGGATTAAACAAACTCTTTTACAACTTGTGTATTTGGAATCGAGGACCTCAAAACGTATATTTCTTTCGAAAACTCGAATAAGAAAATTCGCACGATTGCAATATTTCCCCTTACTATTCATTTCATACTTATACTATAGAAATTAATAGAATAGGCTCAGTACTATTTCAAGAAAAAAACAAACAGTTGCAATAGATTGAGCTAAGAGAGGTGCGTAAAGCCGAAGATCCTGCTGTTGGCCATTAGGAAGCCTAGAAGCTAATTAAATGACAGCTATCTACTGGGACCAGGCCTCCCCCATCAATATCATTCCTCCTCCAGACAATTTAACTAGGCTCAATCGCTAGGGACCACTCCAAACTTCGTACGGACTTCCTCAGCAGCTGTCTTCGCCCGTTAAGGAGAAGATCTCCTCCAAGTAATTTCCAGTCCCAAAAGCAGCAGGATGAATTCTAGGTAGTAAAATCCTTAGAAGAACGAATAAATAAACAACTAAACCCACTTTTCTTATTTATAAAAAATTTTCCTATCCGAAATATACACTTTGTATTATCTTAAAAATAAATGACAGTTGAGTGTCTTGGTAGAGGACGTTATCGCAGAACAGGCTGGGACCAAGGTCCCTGAGTTCTTGGTTTGGAACATTGTGAATTCCAATCCCACCTAGGCCAGTCAGTGTTTACATCGAGGAGGTCTCTAGGACATATTTCTTTTCCTTAATCTGTTTTTTGTTATCAAGTACGAAACTTGAAACGTATACGCTCAAATGTTTTTGAGTTAAATTTACTTTATTACTGTCAATGGTTTTTAGCTATTAGTGGAACTATGTTCTTTTCGAACTAAATTGTTCCAATATTCATAGCATATGTAAACTCTACTCTCAATCTAACCTCAATGTAAACTCTACTCTAAACGGGTTAAGGCAGAACAAATTGATTATCTTCTAAAATTGGTGAGAATACATTGAACCATGTTTCTTGTTTCTGTTCTGTAGGCCATTGCACTGAGATGTATGTATCTCTAGGCTTGACAGAGAATAAAATAGCCACGATTAATGGAATCGGGAAAACACAGATTCAGATATGCTGAACCACACAGAGTGACGCAAAACCCCGTCTTAAATAGTTATATATCACTATAATGAGTGACAAAATAACTATTAGTCTAATCAGAGAAAAGTTACGCAAACAATGAGTTTTTATTGAGTCTGCGTTCCATTCCGCCTTGGCAACTTAAACATTAAATTAATCAGCAGCCGATGACTTCGGCTTCTCCCAAGGAATACAGTTATTTTTCTCAAAGGGAATTCCATTGGAAGGCGAGTAAAAAGTACAAATACAGCGGCTCGCCCCGAATCGAATTTCTCCTCGTTTTCAATTATTCTTCTCTCGGCCATCTCCCTTTCATTTAATTACTTTTAAGCTTCACTCCCCTCTCCCCTTCACAACCCCTTTCACTCTTTCTCTCTCTCACTCTCTTTTCTCTATCCTCTTCCGAGCTACCCTCTCCCACCTCACCCCTTTCTATCACAGAGGAAAGGACCCAACATTCCAAACTTTCTAAAGACTAATTAAACAAAATGATCTTATTAAAGTTAGTGGTCTCAGCCAACTAGAAGCATGGTTAGGGTCTGATGCAATCTGATAAGACCGCTAACTTCTTAATGTAATCTAACACAGAACAACGTTAAGATTTAGATAAGACTTTATTAATTTAATGGAAATTGTATTGGATCTGCAGATAAAAATAATTGTATTTAAATATCAAATACAAAAATATACATTTTATTTGACGGAAATTCAAAATAGGATAACCTTGCACCAGGATGCAAAAATTCTTTATCGTCAACGAAATTCTGTTTTTGACTAAATTCTTTAGACTGTCTATATTACAAAGGTAATGATAGATAAATTCTTAAATAAATCAAATTAATTTTTATTCTGACAGGGTAATGCAACAAAAGTCCACTTTAACTTCAATAATTTATTTAATTCAAATTAAGTGTTTAGAAAATTCTGAAAAAAAAAATCGTTAATGTTCTACACTCTATCTCTCAGAATACCAAAGAACCTGCAGCTCTCGATGATTAAGAGGTTCAGTTGTTATAATTATACTAAAATCAGATAGAAATATAAAAATAGCAATAGTAGTAAAGTAAAGAAGATGATTAATATATGGTTAACTTTAAAACGTTAATTTAACCAGCGGAACGGTTCCTTCACGTTCCATTAATTCTATCCGTAGCCTTTGGCTATAGCCATCCTTAACTGGACTGAGATCATCATCTTATAATGCCACAAGGCAATCAAAGGGAGAAGACTCAGTAAAATCATATATAATACATTTCATGTATTATATAATTATAGTATACTAATTTATTTTAATGAAAGATCCGAAAAAAATGGTTTCAGTGGGGTGAGTAGGCCAGGAAGGATTGCCTTCTAATATTGTTTGTGTTATGATCTACTATTTTGAGATAGTGACATGTCGTACATCTACCAACCTACACGCTATAAAAATCGGTTTGAGAAGACCGATAATTAAGGGTACCACAGGGGGTGGGAGTGGCGGGTTCATGCCGTTTCGTATAATGAACCAAAATGGCGTTAGCGAAACATCGAATATGCAGTAAAAATTCCAGAATAAAATAAAAACTCTTTAAAACAATTTTGTATGAATTGAAACGGTTTCAACAAATCACATGGACTAAGATAGTCGGATAAAACATATAAATACAAGACATACCTGATATATCTCGGCGAAGGATGTAGGCTGCGAAGAGGAGTAGTAGGAGTTCAAAAAACAAAATAATTTAAAATGAAGCTTCCTCTTTTGTTAAACAATACTTTTCAATTCAAGGACATGTATAAAAATATCCAGAATTAATCTAAAATAATGGTTATAAGGAATAAAGGTTTTTTAAAACTAGTATTTCTAAAAAAACAAAACAGGTAAAGAAAATGTTTTAGGCATATAGAAGCTGCTTGATGACTAGGACTCTATAGGTTCTAACAATCTACCTAAATGACAGAAAATACCGAATGTGCCTTGAAATAACAGACATCAAATGTGTGTAATTAGGCTCACAATCAGCCAAAGAAATTGGAAAACATAGAAGACCTCTGATACAACAAAGTATACATTAACATAGTTTAATTAACTTGCCATTCCAGTGTGAAAATGGTCACCTGCAACCGGGCTATGGGACAAGTTATTTAATTTATATCGAAATTAGACGCTTATTTTATAGAGAAACTCTGGTTAGTATGGAAGGAAACTGTCAATATTTTCAACTTCAAAACAATCAAAAGCTAACGAAAATATTTTCTAATATTCAATTTTCATAAATAATTAACTTCTGTTGTGTATAGAACATTATTCATTGGAAAATAAGTAATGACTTTAAATATTACTCCTTCAAGTATCAGTAAAATGACGTAAAAAAAATTAATTTTCCAGAAATCTTAACAAAGCCTTTTAAAATTCCATTCTGCCTAAAGCGATTTTTAAAAAAAATTTTATTTTTATTTCATTATTTCTTATTTTAAGGACCCACTATTTTTTTAAATTATTGTCATTTTTTCCTATGGAAGTTCAAGGATATTTAGAAACTAAATTTTCAGAGTTCCACGAAAATGTCTTTCAAGAAAAAAAGTCGTTCAATTTTCTATCCATTGTATAGGGCTGCATAAATCACAAAAAAAATCTTATATAATTTTTTTAATAATTTTAATTTTGATAAGTGGTGGATATCTAAATACTTTATTATATTTACTATTCCACAAAACATTTAACAAAAAAGGAAGTTCTTTTCTGTACTATGTTAAGGTTTTATTAAGAACGCCTCGTATTCATCATACATTTAACTAATTCTTTTTAAATATTTGTTATTTTTTTGAATAAGAAGATACATAATAAAATAATGTAAACAAGAAAAAAAAATCCAAAATGTATAATGATATTGAATACGAAAATATATACAATGACTTTTTTAAAGAAAAGTCGTTTTATCTATTCCAAATGATTAGATAAAAAAAATAAGAAAGCAATCAAATAATTTATCATTGTTATCTGAAAATAGTTCTTAAAACGGACAAATAAATATTTTCCCATCTTTGGGATTGAAAAAAACTTAATCAAAGTGGTTTTTTATTATTAATCGAAAAATTTCATTAACAAATTGGAATATTTAATAAACACTAAAATACTATAATGAAAAATGGACCATAATTGTCTAAAATAAAGATAATTCATTTTAGATAATAATATATTTCAAATAATGACAATTATTAGTAAACATTCTTTTATTTTACCATAACCCCTAAATAACTGTTATACAGTGATTTTTGTATCTTAAAATTAAAATTAATAGTGACACAATATTATTTCAAAAAAATTATCACAATATGTATTTTAAAATATTATTAACGAGTATACATATAATTTTTGTTAATGCCTGGTGTAAAATGTAATCTATTAAAATGGATCTATAACCTCATTCGAATCTGAAATAAATTTATATTTTCAGCGCTTAAATGTTCAAGTTTACCCAGAGTAACTATGTAATTATTAGCTTTAAATTAAGAGGTCACTAGAATTTACTGACACGGACGGTACCGGGTTATTTGTCCCTTCTGCTTTATTTTATACTCGTCACGCTCAATCTGTAATTCATTTGTCTCTATTATATGTAAAACCATAAAATATAATAAATGAGGTGTTATAATAGTTAGGAATGAAGTAATTTCTAAAAATCGGCTGAATAAAAATTTATAAAACGATAATTGATTAGATGATAAAACCTCAAATTGAACAATTATTGAAATATAGTTATGCTCGTAATAATATTATTATGGTAGTAGCATAAAATTAGACTGAGTATAATACAATAACACAAGTTTAAAACCAAAAATCTAACTAAATAATTTAGGCTGATCTGATGTTTTTTGGTGTACTGAAACCGAAAATGAAATCCGCTGACTTCCATCATGCACAAATTAATAACAAATCAAATAAATTATCACAGTATCGTGCTCAACCAAGCAATTTTAAATTTTTATCGTATTAAAGCTTAGATGATAAATTATATCGAATGGAAATCAACAAATCAATAAATTTGAAACATGAAAAATTGACTTACCATTGTTTAAATATATTTGAATTTCTTCTAATTGGCTTCAAATTTAGCTAATACATACTTTACTGAAATCAAAGTGAAAAATGAAAGAAAGCCCGTCTTTCCAACTAAACCACTCAACCAGAAAATTTTGCAAATTCACTCCCTCTCTGCCAATTATGAAAAAATTCAACGAAAATTATCAAATCAAATTTCAAGAAGGGTATTTTTATAAACTAGTATCATTAAATTAATTTAAATTAAATTAATGTTGTTAATTATGTGTGTTCTTCTCTATACTTTCTAATCACGTATCACATTTACAGTGTCTGGATTCTAGGTATTTATAGAAAAAGGGTCAATAATAAGTTTAAACTCCAGTAGAAATAAATAATTTTTAAAATAATTAATTAGTCATTACTTTCCAATCAATCGGTATATCTGCTTGTAGTAAACGCAAAAAAAAAAAAAATTGTTTTCTTAATTCTGAGGCATTCTAAATCATAATAAATAATTTCATATTTAAATAGTTATCAAAATAAATTTGATGTGTTACAAAAGAATAATAATTTAGAGATACTCAAAAATTTAATTTAGTTTGAATTTTCCAAAGACATATTTGACTGCGCCCATCCTTGTAGTATTAAATTTAGGCTAAGGTAAAAACAATTAAAATTATGTATGTTGGTGAAATGTTATATTAACTATATTTCACCAACAATTTTTTTTAACTTTACAATGATTGGTTTTAAAGAAATATCCTTGCTATTTCACGAGAAAGGCAAAGATTAATGTAGATGAATATTTTGACATAGTAATTTTATCTGAATGGGAGTAGCGCATACATATCCGTCTCAACACATTACTATTTCCGTAACATTGAGCTGACATCAGCAAGCAGTTTGTCAAAATTTGTTCAGGACCATTGGCTTTGCCGGGGGAAGTGCTCGCAATGTATCCCACGGCTGGTTAAATATAGTTAGTGGGGTAACGATCCCCTACGGCTTGGGTCAAGGGTTCATAGGCGGTGTAAGCTACCTTCTCTCCTCTGCTCCTGGTCAGGGTTTACTTTTACAATTTTAATTTTATTATTTTAATAAAAAATGTATGACTTCATGATTAATAAGGGGATGAGAACATTAGAAATATGAATTTTAATGATTATATTGCTATTAAATTGAAATTCAATATGGTAATGCACTGTCTGTATGTCGATAGGAAACATATCGATCCAGGACTCCAATGAGACACAGTAGGCTAAACAGAAAATTTACCATGAAACATTCTGATTTTGAATATTTAATTGGAAATTTTCCATACCGAAACTAGACACACTAAGAATATTGAATACAAAAGATTATTTTTGATTACTACATTAATTATTCAATAAGACATGCCAAAGCGAAAAAAAAGAATTTACTACTAATTTATCATCAAATTATCAAGTCAATCAATATAAACTGGTTTAAGGGTGTTTTCTTGACCATATTTATTTTTGTTGATTCCTCCATTTTTCTAGAAATAAAAAAGATAAGAAATTTAATTGCTTTTTAAATTTTTTACATATCGGATTTCACTTTATTAGCAGTTTCAAAATATCCTCCTCTTTTTTTTCTGTAATTGAATGAAACTTTTCGATGTTGTTAATTCAAGAAAGGTTAATTTTAAAAAAAAATACATTTTGAAAATATTTATGTAATCTCTTTAAAATATTACAGGTAAAACACATGAGAATTAACCAACACAACAATTCAGATAACAATAATTTAGTTTTGTAAGATTTTTTTGATATATCTATCATGATGCTAAAATTCGTTCATAGGGTGCATCACTTGGTGAATAGTAAATTTATTCTAAATGCTAAAACTCTAAAAATAAAAATCATAAAATCCTTAAAATGTAATTAGGTTACAGTTGAAGGCAATGTAATAATCATCCTTAATAAGCTTACCGAAGGAAGAAACAAGGAGGACAAGAAAATAAAAATAATAAATCTATTGATGTTAGGAAATTATTAAAACGAAACTTTGATAGATTGGAAATTAAAGGAAATTAGAGTCTTAAGCCGATTTAAAAAAAAAGTCAAACATGTTTAAATACGAATTTATGTCTTATAATTGTTATATTATATTATGTTATATTTAAATGATAATTGTGGTTAGATTATTTTCTGTTTCACTGAAGCCGTGAGTCAGCCCTATATATTCGGGGAACCTTCCAGGGTCCACCCAGCCTCATTATGTGTCCACACCCTTAATTAAAAAAAAATCTGGAGATTGAGAGTGAATATAAACAAATCACGTTATTCAAGAGCAAATAGTTTTTGTTTGTTTGTTTTTGTTTAAAGGCGTAAAACCTTTTGGCCATGGCATGCTATTATGATTAAGTTTCAAACACCACACACGCACGCACGCACACTCTCACACAGACACACACACACGTTATACAAACAAATGTAAAAGAGGAACGTGATTCATACAAATATAAAAAATAATAATAAATAAAATAAGATAAAAATAATAAATTTAAAAAAAAATTAAAATCTAAGAAGAGCTGTTATTAGAAAGCAGGCGATTTTAAAAATTTAAATACAAATGTAACTTTAGCTTTCTCATCTGTGAGAGCTTCTAACAAATTTGGGGTCAATCCTATCCTGTTTATTGTTGGCAAATAGTGAGTACATTCTTCAAAAATATGTTTTATCTTGAGAATGGACTGACAATATTGGCACTTTGGAGGCGCCGGTTTTCTTATCATGTGAGAGTGCGCAAGAAGAGTATGACTTATTCTCAAGTGAGCCAAAGCAACTTCCTCCCTGCGGTATCTGCGGTAGGATGTCGACCATGGTTTTACTGATCTTTTTATTTCTATTAATTTATTCGGAGAGTTTCCTTCCACATACCATCTTTCCGATATTTTTATTTTATGAGTTCTACTGAGTTCTATGAAGTAAGAATGGCGGTGCCTCGGCCAGTGAGTGTGAGTGCCTCTGTGGCAGCTTTGTCTGCAAGCTCGTTGTCAACAATGTCAATGTGGCTTGGGGCCCAAATGAAATTTATGGACTTACCTTGTTGTGATAGTTTTAGGAGAAAATATTGTATTCTTATGATGAGTGGATATTCGGAGGACATGTTTCTCAAAGTTTTTAGAGAGATCAACGAATCTGACATAATTAACAATTGTTTTTTGAGTTATAGAAAGGCAAAAATGGAGTGCTGATGATATTGCTTAGAGTTCGGCGGTATATATTGAAAATAACTTATGTAATTGAAACTTGTGAGTTGAATCGCGTGTAACGAAATATGACGCGGTTGAGTTGTCTAATTTGGAACCATCAGTGTATATCAAAAAATGTTAACGGAATATTTTCTAGAAGACGCGACAACTGTCGTTTATACTCGACAGATGTCGTGTTATTTTTGTGTATAAAGGACAGATTTTTTTAGCATTTTTACAGATTATTTTAGAGTCCAAGGCGGGTTCTGAATTTCAGGCTTTAGTATCGGAATAGCTTTAAGTGTTGAGATAGTCAGAGTATTTCTTTCTGCCAAAGGAAGTATTGAGTTTGGTTTCTGCCGAAAAGCTATAACGAATTTAGAGCCTGTAAGAACTTCCTTACAAAATAGAGAGCCTCTGACCTTGTCATGGGTTGTAGCGGTACAGATTGTTATAGTTCTACATATTTGGCAAAATTTTTAGATCAAAACTCATCCAAGAAAATCTATGAAAACAAATATACCGTCATTTATTGTACGAGTAGTTCCAGTAACTTAAATATTTGAATGTAAATAAGATATGAACTGAATTTCGCATCATGATAGATATTACAAAAAAAAATCTTATAGAACTAAATTATTGTTATCTGAATTGCTATGTTGTATAACATCTACAATTATCGTAATATATTAAATATTGTTAAATATAAACAATTATAAGACATAAATTCGTATATAAAAATGTTTGACCTTTTTTTTAAATCAGCTTAAGACTGTAATTTGCTTTAATTTCCAATCTATCGAAGTTTCGTTTTAATAATTTCATAATTAAGGGTGTGGGTACATTATGAGGCTGGGTGGACCCTGGAAGGTTCCCCGAACATATAGGGCTGACTCACGGCTTCAGTGAAACAGAAAATAATCTAACCACAATTATCACAATATAACAATACATTTATCGTAATATATTAAATATAACAATTATAAGACATAAATTCGTATTTAAACATGTTTGACTTTTTTTTTTTAATCGGTTTAAGACTGTAATTTGCTTTAATTTCCAATCTATCAAAGTTTCGTTTTAATAATTTCATAAAATCAATAGCTTTATTATTTTTATTTTCTTGTCCTCCTTGTTTCTTCCTTCGGTAAGCCTATTAAGGGTGATTATTGCATTGCCTTCAACTATAACCTAATTACCATTTAAGGATTTTTTGATTTTTATTTTTATTGTTTTGGTATTTAGAATAAATCTACTACTCACCAAGTGATGTACCCTATGAACTGAATTTTGCATCATGATAAATATTACATAAAAAAATCTTTAGAACTAAATTATTGTTATCTGAATTGCTATGTTGGGCAATTCTCATACGCTTTACTTGCAATATTTTTGAAAAGATTACAGAAATACTTTAAAAATTCATTTTTTTTTAATTAACCCTTCTTGAATTAACAACATAAAACTGTCAATAAAATGAAATCTGAAATTTTAAAATTTCAAAAAACAATTAGTTTTTTAACTTTTTAATTTCTAGAAACATGGAGCAATCAACAAAAATAAATATGTCCAAGAAAGCACCCTTAAACCAGTTTATATTGATTGACTTTAAATTAATAAATAGAATACATTCGATTTTATTTTGTTGTCTTATTCAGATATTGTATTTTAGAGAATTTTCATGTCAATTTATTTTCTTTATAATTTCCGTGGACTACTTTCTTAGTGTTTTGTATGATCAATAAACAAAAATTGATTAAGTTGTTTTTCTTCTTTCAAATTTTAAATGTACAATAGTCCCCAACGATTGAGATTATTTCTGATTTTATGAGCTGAAAATGACATCCCCATTTTTTTTCTTTATCTTCTATTATTATAACCAGAAACGTAGAGAACTCATAAGATGCATTTTTACCCCAAAATTAATACATTTTTTAAAAAAAACTTTTGTTAATGTTTTATGCAATATTAAGAATTGGGTTAAATTTTAAACTGAAAGGACGAAAACTAGGTAAAGTCTTATGCCAAAACTATCTTGGCTTAATACAATATTCAAGGAACCCCATCACAATCACTGGCCACAGCTGAGTTTGCTCAACCAGACACATATAGAGCAGACACACGAGAGGCTAGCCTAATAGGATAATAAGTTATTATAGCTCATTGTAAATATATTCAGGGGGTTATTGGTAAAGGATATTGGCTATGGCCGCACGATGGGAGAAGAGATTAGGTTCGGAACGGTCGAGGAGGAACAAATATTGACTCTGTGCTACCCTATCGCCACGTGGGGTCCCGTCCGCGACATTACCTCCCACCGGCTAAGTACAAATATTTTCTGTCTCTATGTAAGGAACTTCATGTAGCCTTCCTGTTTAAACCAAATATTTTCCATTAAATCTCGGAAATAATTGAATCTTTATTAAATAATTATGTTATCATTTACTAAATTCTAATTAAAGTATAATCCAGGTCATAATAAGAGAAGCAATACTTTGTCCTGTTATTTATTATTTTTCCAACAAACATTTATGTAATGAGTGAACGAATGAAAAATTATGTTTATTCTGGAACCCTGAGAATAAAAATAATGAATATAAATGATTACTTATGGTCTAGATATGAAGTAGTTCTAGCTCCAATAATCAGATTTTCCTTATATGAATTATACATCTGATAGGAAAATTGAGAATTAAGGAGGTTCTGAATTGATTGATGTTTAAAGGAAGTTTGTGAAGAGGCATTACGGATAACAATAGGCAAGAAATTCCAAAAGGAACGGACAAGAAAGGATGCCACGGAATGCAGATTTATCAAGTGAAAAACAATTGGTTGTTTGGAATCTGATGTTGAAGGAGTTCAGTGGTTAAAGGGAGGTTTGTGATTTCGGGATAAAGGTACGTAAACTCGATATAATAGCTAGAAATATGCATGCGTCTGAGAACCACAAAAGATAAATCTCGTAAAGCCGATTTATAAAACGTTTTAATTTCCTTTCAAGTGTATCAGATCATCAGTCCTCCATGTACTAGGCAACCGTAATCAAAATTTGGGTTGTAAAGAGAGGATGTAAGTTTCTGATGGGTGTATAAAGGCAATAATTGAGGATAGAATAGATTTTCTGGACACTTCATATGTATGATTATACTAGCAAAGATGATGATCGAAGGTTAATTCGAGGTCTGTAACAGAATATTTGAATTAGGGTAGTTTTTGAGGAATAGTAGATGATAATAAGGGAGATAATATAAGAGGGACCATCTGAGGTTAGCATTAGTTTTTTCTGAATTCAGACGCAATTTGTTTATCTTGACCCAGTAACAAAGTCTATTAGTTTCATCTTGCAGTATGAGATGCCTCGATGAGATTAGGATGCAAGAAAAGATAAATATGTACATCAGCATGATGATGGTATCGGAAGTGATCAAATCGGGTAAATGATTTATGTAAATGGAAAAAGAAGATAGCGAAGAGCTCTATGGAAGGGAGAGCAAGGGAAAGGAAGGTAAAGTAAGTTTATCGGGGATGACCACAATTGGGTGCAATGGGGTAACAAGGAATGGTTTTTATTAAACTTTTAAAATACGGTTGATCTTGAAATTTATGCAATTTTACACCACTTCACAAAAAACACTATAAAGCCACCAACACAGTTCGGTAAATTAATTATTATACGATAAAACTTATTTTATTACGTTCTATACAGGTTTAATATCCAATTTTAGAGTGTAGTATTAGTCTTGAGGGTGTCTCGCTCACTCATATTGTCAAATTAGAGAAGTGTATCGTATTGTTAACTCAGAGGTAATTTTTTAAAAAAAAAAATTATTTGTCACGCAAGGCAAGATAATTTTTTTTTATATAGTCAATCATAGTTCTTAGATTACTTGAGTTTATATATTTATACTTATATAGTATATTTATAATTATATATACAAGGTGTATTGAATTTATTATTAGTATTTTTTTAATCTTTTTTAAATTCGCTATGTATATGATGTAAATATTCCCATTAGATTGTTAATACTTCGGTAATTAAAAGGTGAAAAAAAAAATGTTACCTGAGTGTTTTGAACCACACATCATTACAGCGATGAAGGAAAGATTACTCACCTAGAAAAAAAAAATCATTAAAGTTAGAAATTATAAAAGAAAAATGTTTAATCAAAATCATTAAAGATTATATTAGTAAGAAATTTATATAAATAGGAGTGAAAACGTAATGGAAATATTGTAAAATACAAAAATTAGTACGAAAAATCTAGTAAAAACAAACGTTATTGATTATCTTCATCATGTTCCTTGATCACATTTTATCATATACATCACTTGAGTTTTATATACTATGAAGAATAATATAACATTCATAAAATATAAAAAGACGAATGATCTTAGAAATATCAAAGACTTTGAATCGTAGCATATAAGGCAAAGCCCTTCAAATCACAACTTTTCAACTAGATTACACCAAGTGTAGAGGAAATGCGAAGCGGAAACCTGACACTTTGGGGTTTCCTGACAAATACTACACCTACTTCAGCCGAAGGAAAAGAGATGAAAAAGTTTTATAGTCTTTTCCCAACTCCTCGAGAATTTGAGGAACATTGTCCAACTGAGTAGGAAGGAAAGGTATAGAATTCTGGGAGGAAAACACCCCCTTTTCGACAACTTTACAATTGGAAATAGCTTACTAAAGAAAACGTTCAACTTCTGAAGTTGCGAATGTTATTTTATTCTATAAAAGGCGGATTTTCAGTTTCTCAGCTGAAGTTCCAAAAACCTTTAAAGATGAAAACTCTTCGAAAAGCATTTTTTTCTCGTAAAAATTTTGAGGAACTGAATATTTAAGTTCCAGCTATCGCAATCAATAATATATATATTGTTACATTACTTTGCTTGAATAGAGACCAGTCTGACATAAAATAGTTTGGATCTATTATGTGATTGACCTGTTCCATAGATTGTACTGGAGTTACTTAGCAACAACCTGGCTTTGGTACAGTTTGTAGAACGGTCCTTGTATGGTAAGTAACTCCAGTCTACGATACATCCTTTAAAATGTGTCATATTCAAAATAAAATTAAAACTCTTTTTCATCAGATGTAAAGTGCATCTAATTGTAAGATAGGATAGGAGTAGATCCGTGTAGGAGAGGGAACTAGATCACCCACCGCCCTAGCTCCTTCTCTCCTACTCACCATCACTTACCCCCTCCCTCCTATGGGAAACAAAAGGTTTGTTCCAAGATGCAGTCCTGAACTTGGTAACACCAAAGTGTAACCAACTTTCAGATTGATAAACGAAAGATTACTCGTTTCTTTAGGTTTTTATTTATTTATTACTGGGACTGTTTCTTTTATTTATTTATTTCGGCAAATTTACTGACTGACTTGCTGTTTAAGAAAACAATATTATCCAAAAAGTCATTTTTAAAAATTTGATAACCTTTGTATTCAGCAAACAAACTATCTCTTTTTAAATTTAAGTAATGTGTCTTTATTTCCACTCAAATTAATTTCTGTATTTGGGGCGTCCGGAGCTCAAATGGTTGGGCCTCAGTCAATCATTCTGAGATCTGCGGGTGGCGCCGGTAGGGATCCGGCCTGGGGATGTTTATTTTTTCATTAAGTGGCAGTCCAACGAAATGAAAAACTTGACCCTCCCCCCTACCATGGATAGAATAGGTTGGTCACCTGTAGATAACTAGGCAAATATCACCGCTGTGGATTGCTTTAAAAAACTGAATTTTTCCTCATTTTCTGTAAATTCCCCTCAAAGACGGTAGTATTTTATCATTTACATGAAAATTAAACACTAGTCTGTGAATGGTTTCTTTATCAAAGCTGATTTTTGGGTCGTTTTTTGGCTGGAGTTTCAAAACAAGGTTTACCACCCCTTCGTACAGGGGTCTGCTTTATAATGTTTCTCAAAGTGCCTTTCGAGGCACCAGTAACCTGGGAAACTCTTTAAACAGAGGACCACTCCCAGCCTCTATTTCATGAATTTACTTTAATTGAATTTAATTACTTTTTTAGTTCAAGAGTGGGTATTTTTCCCTCTACCCAGTTTAGTTGACATGATAAACTTATTATATTAATATATCAATGAAAAATAGTTGTGAAAACACTGATACGAAGAATTTCTATTTGTAAAGGAGGAAAGGAAAGATTAGAAAAGGAAATCTAGTCGACTGAGAGGGTCTGTTCCAACAACTAAGCAGTACAGTACGGAGCATATGCAGTTCAGGATTTGGGAGGAAAAACATGTAATCCGCCAATCAGAAGTGGTTATTAAGATCTAAGATAAAAGAGTGGAGGGTTTGCAGGAGAACGTTCGGTACAGCGCATCTTCCCCCTCTCTTTACCCACAGGAAAACAAATCTTAAATGCACTATACTACTATTCAATCAAAGTAGCAATATATTATTAGCATATGTTAATAGAGGGATGAATAAAAGCAAGAACCTTCATGTATGGTTAACCATAGTTAGATTAGTGTAACATTATGTACTATAGAAGTTTAAATCAGTTAATAAAGTTTTCTGTTAATATAATTATGCAGCCAGGATGGATGAGATTAGTCCAACCAGCAAGATTATACTGACACGTCCAGAAAGAAAAAAAGAAGAGTTGAGCTGGATGTATGGGGACGCAGGTAGTAGAGCTCTTCTTGGACTAGCTAACTGGAGAACAGCTGATAGATAGAGAGACCAATTGGTGAGACTAATTAAGGAGGCCACGACTCAGCAATTAGTTCTAGCACCCATGATGAGGTTGATGTTAATGTAATTGTTATTCGAAAATCAAACAGATAAAGGGCATTTGTTGTCAAGAAGCGACAGTTTTGATCGTATTTCGTTAATCTCTATGGAAAATTATACAGCAAAATTATAATTTTTATTTTCACTTTTATAAGTATATAACATAAATAGAATTTGTACGGGAAAGTATAGCGACCGTGAAAATTTTTTAAATTGAGATTTCGTCGGCAGTACCATGTTTTGAGGTTCCCTGAGTCTAAGAAACCTCGTCTTGCAAAATGGTATGTGTCTATGAACGTTCTAGCTCAAAAAGGAGAAGTCATACAAAACTGAAATTACACACGAGCCCACAAAATTTGGAGACGTATGTAGGATGGTTTGTGAATGTTTTGTTATGCGCGTACTGCACTAGAAATTTTATCAAACAACACAAAGCTCCTGAGGATGCTAAGATTGGGTATAATAGAAAAAAATATTGGTTTGCATTTCAATGAAGATGAAAGTTTTAATATTGAGTCGAACAACGAAGAAATAGATAGGACAGTGGAATTCTAATAGGCAGTTTGACTCATTTTGAATAGTTTTATTCGAACGAAAATACAACTCCCGAAAAAATCCCGAGAAATTAAATTGAATATACATGTATCATTATGTTTTTTTTGTTTTAATAGCATAGATATGTTGTATGGTTGAGTTTTAATAATTTGTACCATATAGAAAAAAAAAAATAGTAAATATTTTTTTAGAATCATCTGGGAAATTTCTTTTCACTTTGTTCAGTTTGAAATATTTTAATAAAATTCTTATTGATGTTCTTAGTAAGTAATAGCGATCTACCTTTATGTAAATTAGAATTTCTGTAAAGGAAATATTTTTATTTAATACCAGATCGAGATAGTGGGCCTTACACGGTTAACGTAAGAGCTACATTTTTTTTTTTTTTTAACAATTGATTATGGGGGGTATAGTCTCATATTAAAGATACCCTTAACTATATACAATGTTATATATAAAAAAATAAATAGATTAAAATAATAATTCTTAATAAAAGATAAAAGTGTAGTTAATTAAATAACAATGATATTTATAGATTTAACAAAATAAACAATTGACTTCTAATGTAAAAAAAAAAAAAAAAAAAGTGAATTTAAGAAAAATGGAGAGAAAAAAGAAATTAAGATAAAATAACATTTTTAGAAGGACAATAACAGAACTGATAAATATAGAATTTAAAACAAGATGTCCTGCAGCAGCCTGGGCTTCAGTCTTCGGGTTGTGGTTGGGTTCACCAAGTTGTAGGTCACTCCTCGTTTAACTATAGGTAACTGGGAGTGTAGCTTCATGAACTTTTTTTGATATAATCCTCTATTGTCTCTATTTGTCATTCCCGACGTAATTGGATGTGTAAAGAAAAAGGAAATATGTTTTTCACTTAAAGAAGGAGATTTTAGGTTAAGGTGGGGTTATTAAAAGTATGACTATTCATGCATGATTAACCATAATTAGGTATAAAAGTACTCATGTACTGTAGAATTTGAAATAAACTATAATAATAAAATAAAATAGAGCATTCGCTTAGTGTAATATGTATTCATAAATCAAAAAAGTATATTAGTAGGATTGACGTTGAATAGAATATATATATATATATATATATATATCTTTTTTCCCTTTCTGTGGACCCCTCCATTTATACCGGTGTTAACAGGCGTCAATAAAACACACCATAGGTAGCTCTGAAAAGAATCTTTGGAGCATGATTGTCAACCGCATGGGTTTTTCACCTGTCACGGGCAGGCCATGACCAATAAATATTCTAGTGAAAAATCAAGTTCGTTTAGCCTGACCCAAACAACAAAAAAGAGACAAAAACAAAATCAATAATAGGATAAAAAAGAGTTTTATCTGTTTTCTTGGTTGGAATTCCTAATGACGGCGGAATCTCACAAAAAATAAAAGAACGATGGAATAAGAAAGAAACCAAAGAGGATAAAAAGGAGAAATTATTCGAAGTAACGAAACTAAAATAAGTTACTTTAGACAAGGTAACAAAATCAAAAACGATTCCTAGTATCTTTAAAACCAATTCTAGAAGCTAAGACTCCGAATAGTTAGAGGTAAAAATTAATAAAACTAGATGTATAGTTTAACATTGATGAAACAAGGAAAATAAAAAAAAATACGTTTTGGGGCTTTATTAAAATTAAAGTGAGTTGTTTTCAATATGCTTCACATCGCTACTTAATTTTTACTTTACACTGACATTTCAAGACCTGATAACCCGATCTGAGTAGTTGTTATTTAATAAAATGGCTAAAATATTCATTCCCACCAGATACAAATCAATATTTCTTGGTATAAAAACAAATTAATCAAAAGCACTATACTCCTAGATATATAACAAAGTTAAATGGCAATGCAATATACCTTATCAGGGTACTATAAAACTGTAAAAAAACAAAAAAAACATTTTTTCTTCTATCACATGATCTCGATTCAAATCACCTAGCTAAAGCAAAAAAGTTCCCTCTACGATAAGAAAAATGTGTTGACATTTTTGACGATAATGAACCCAAAATTAGCAAAATTTATTCCTTAGTAATGGTATCTTCTACAAAATTTTAAAAAAATAGATAGATCCTAATCCTAATACTCAAACTAACTACGTCAACTTTATTAAACTGAATTATTGAAGAATATATTATTAAAGATTCAATTATTAAATAGATCTACTAATAACATAAATTTATATTTCGGTCGTATGAATAATAAAATGTTTTAATCACCTTGTTCTATTGCCGTTGTACTTCATTTGTTTCTTTTATTTTAGATACTTATTTTATTTGTATTTTTAATGTAAAAGTAATTATTATTATAATGCTTCACATTAAGCTAAGGTAGGAAAAATATAATATTGAATTTTGAGACTTACTTTATTATATTAGGCGATGATAAATTGATTAAAAAATTTGTAAAATCATAACAGCACTTTTTTTTTGTTTGACTTTTATAATCATCTTTCCTTGAAGTTTTAATATTCAAAAATTAATAAAATTGCGTAATTAAAATTAGTAAAAGAATTTTTTTGCAAAATTATATTTAAGAACAATAAATAATTTATAAAAATATTTCTCATCTAAAATGATTCAATAAAATATAAATTCACTTGCAGTAAGGCAACAAAATATTACCATTTTTTGTTTAATAATACGAATAAACATATAAAAAAATTGTTTTATAATTAGAAAAATATTAGCAAATTGCGACCGGTGGAGAGCAGGTGGCGGAGCTAAAAGGTTGGCCCTAACCTCGCGTGGCTGCGGATCCATTACCCGACAATGTAGACCATTAGACCCAGCGGCCAAAGACCCTCTCAGGATACAATCTCTATTGACCTTGTTTTTAGTTCGGCTTTTATGAAATAAGAAGGTCGGTGCAAAATCTTAAGCACCATGGAAATCGAAATTTAAAAATATTACAATAGAACCTAAAGAGTGATATTTGTAATTTTAACCCTAATTAGTCCCTAGCTTTTTATATATGATCCTAACTAGGTTGTAGGTCGTTCCGGTAAATATGCAAAAAAAATTCAGGATTGTTAAAATAACATTTTTTTAGAAATTATTTATTTTACAAATATATCATATTCAAAAATTATTTATTTAGAAAAGGAAGCGATATATAACTGGAGATGTTAATTGCTCTGTTATGGATACTTAACTAATAAGCGCTCCTCCCGATTCTTCTAACAAAAACATACCCGCTCAGCACCTTGAAAAACGGTATAACTATTTAGCAGTTACAGTCATGTCGCGTTGGGCTAGGTGTAATTGTTAATAGTGCAAGTAAAGTAAGTGAAGAAACTGCTACTTTAACAATTACATGTATATACGCTTTGATAGTGAACTATCGTACACGTCCAGTAATTGCGGGAAATTGTTAGCCACAATCATGGTATAACTACTTGATAGTTACAATTATGAAAGCATTAACTGTAAAGACAGTTTTCCAGTCGGACTGGGTCATTAATAGTACATGATCATTAATAGTACAAGTAATGCAAGTGGACTAAAAGTTGCATTAACTGTCACGTTAATGACAATATATCAAACTTATAAAATTGAAATTATAGGCGGAATACATTGTTCTAATATATTTACCCTAAAACTTAAAACTGTACCAGCTATAGGCCCCAAAACAAATCGACCATGGACCCCAAAAACAAACTTGACAAAAGAATTTAAAATCCGGGAGTTTTAACATGTTTCGCTCTGTCACATACGACAGAGTACTGTTATCACGTATGAGGTGACATTCGACCGATAAAGGTTAAAGGGATTGTTTTGTTTTTGATTTATTGTTTAATGTTCCCTGGAATGTAATAATGTCGTCTATTAAATTTGTGTATATATATTTAATTATTACTTTTGCTCGGGTTCGAATCCAGCAATGGCAAATAATCATTTATTCTAGTCCTTTGCCCAAGAGTGAATCCAGTGTGTTCAGGAACCCTCCTGTTGGACATCTAGGCTCTATTGAGTGAATACCCTTAATTATGGTGAAAAGGCAGGCAGTTGAGCGTGATCACGAACGAACACTTCCGTTGTTCAAGAAACACTACTTCCTTACAAAGTATCCTTGACCCTTCATGAGTTGTAGCGATCCAGGCTGTTTTTTGTTTTTCACATAAAGGCATTTGTTTATGTTAATCATATTTATCTGCTAAGTTGGTTCATCTCAATGTCAGGATATGAAGTTCTCTCTTCGTTTATACAAAATATGATGATTCTTTTAAAATAAAATATTTATTGATCCGTAAAAGTGCAACGATTAAATTATCTATAATAAGAATCAGAGCATGTAGGTTTTTGAACACCTGTTTCAGATATTGACATTTTCTCATTCAGACAGATTCATTTTATAATATAGGAAAATGAGCAAAATAATCTGAAATAAAAAACAAAGTCGTAACAGGATTTTAATCAGTTATTCATTAATTAAATGTTATTTTTCCTTATCGAAATTTTATATTAATATC
The DNA here is from genome assembly GCF_000696795.3 of Halyomorpha halys. Taxonomy (NCBI): domain Eukaryota; kingdom Metazoa; phylum Arthropoda; class Insecta; order Hemiptera; family Pentatomidae; genus Halyomorpha; species Halyomorpha halys. The sequence continues at coordinate 1,354,146 of NW_027108721.1, read as the reverse complement.
TTGTGAAATAATAAAATAAATTAAGTATTCCGAAATTCATTTGACTGAAAGCACCATTAACCCGTATGATATTACAGTATCGCATCTTCTGGTACTTGAAATAAGACAGTATTTAGTTTAAAAGTCGAGTAATGTGTTTGTTTTTCATTTTTTCAATCTTGTTCAATATTTAGTATGCTTACAGACAACAGTATTGCTATTTAGTTTTCGTGAATACTTTTTTTTTTTATTTTATTTAATGTAATTTACAACTGTACAAAATAATACAATAGGTAAATATGCCGTATGTTTCGTGAATATTAAAATTATAAAATCACATCAAGATAAAAAAATATATTATTTTTGAATTTGTTTACTTGCGAGGTTTGAAATCAAAAACATACAAGGATGTAGATATATTCATTTTTCCCATGAATATGAGAAATATATATACCAATTTACAGGGGAGATTACGCCCAAATTATTCAGGATTATGTGAACAGGCAATGGTGAACTGTTATGCTGGTACTGTACAAAGCATAATTGAAGGCGCAAGTTGGACGGAAATAGTTTGCAAACTTATGTTTAAATTAATTCTCTCCCTCCCTCCAACCCTAGCTTCACTTTCCTCTTCATGTCGCCCATAAATCAGTAATGTAGATAAAAAAAAATATTTTTAGCTATATTACCAATAATAACAGCATTTTTTTAATTGAATAATTGCTTTAAAAACTATTTCTAATGTGTGTTTGGTATATATATATATATATATATATATATATATATATATATATATATATATTATTACTTTCCTAAAAGAGACTTAGTGAAAACTTACAAAATATTTTACCTAACAACATTTTTCGAAAAGTCCATAGTGGTACCCGCTTGGAACCAATACTCTGAAGTTCATACATAAATATATCTAGTGTAACTATATCAATCTTATAATCTATTAGTAAATAACCATTAGTAACGCAGAGGAACACTGCAACTCAATACATATTGTTCATTCAACTGAAGATTGTTATTCGTTATTATGCCATGAAAAATGTTATCCCTTAAAAATAACTAAGTACCTAACAATGATGAAAAGTTACAGGTAAGATGGAGCGTGTGCACGAGAAGACTGAGCAAGTTTTAGGAGGAAGCGGAAACTGAACCATGAACTGTAGAAACGATAGGGCCAATATTAAATTTGCAACAACTTCTGAATACTAGAAATGAACCTGTACGTGTGGAGGTTTCTTGTAGAGCCCAGTTTAGTTTAAACATTATTTTTTAATATAACAGTAAAGTATCATAAGTGGCATTTAAATCCGTGCCCATGACAGTTTCATTTACTTTTTGTATTATATTACTTTATTTATTTAATTTTTTATAGAGGAAGAATGTTTTGATGATTTACTAAAAAACCTGTTCACATAGGTTCTTAAAATTGGCCAGGTATTATTAATATAGAGGTTTATATGTCACCTACTTGGTAAGTAAGTTAAGTGGAGATCCATAGTAAAACAAAATTGAATGTCATGCAAAAAATACAGGTAACCTCTTTATATTGTAGTTTGGTCTCATGTCAGAAATACTGCTTAATGTGTTTATAGTTTGATGTCATTTGAGAAATACAGATTAAAGTATTTTTGTTTTTGTAGGAGAAATGCAGGTTAACGTGTTAATAGTTTGAAATCATGGATGAAATACAGAATAACTTATTGAAACAGATGTTAGTTCTATATCATAGGATAAACGTAAGAGAACATTTTAATGAAACAATTACAGACCAAATATAATGTACCTTTCTATATTACTATAATTACATAAACGAAGAACTATTTTGAAACATTAAAACATTATTTCCCAATTTATTTATTTTTTTTATTTACTTATAGCTATTTACAACTGTACATTATAGAGCGTGTAGAGAAACTACCCACTGTAGCACTCTAATGACTTTCTACATTAGCAGGTCTCGTGACCATCTTCTTTTCAGGGGCCTCGGAGGTTTGAAAGGAATGCAAGAAGAAGGTTAGAAACTAGTAGGTTTGGGTGGTTAGGGAGTTTGTAATGGAAGGAATGATATCTGGTTCGGGCTAGATTTAGTTACATATGGAACATTGAGGTCTTTATGTATGATTTTATTTGTGACAAAGTAACGAACATTGAGGATTTTACGAAGGATTTTGGATTGCAATGAATGGATACGATAGGAATTCGAAGGCTTAGTAGAGCCCAAAGCTCAACTCCGTATGTCCAGATTGGCCTTATAACAGGTATGTAAATCTGTCTTTTATAATGAATTGGAAGTTTAGACCGTTTGTCCAGTAAGTGCTGTAATAGTCGAAATCGACGTGCTATTTCCTTTTTCAGCCTTGTGGATTCCAGGTTAGTCGTTTGTCCAGATGTAGTCCAAGGTAGCGGATGTTCGACAGGGGTAATCAATCCCCTAATAATATCTTATTATATTATAATAATATTATCTTATTACCTATATAATATCTAATATCCCATCCGTCCTAACTGGATTCAGTATTAAATTTTAATACTGAACATCTTCTAAATTAAATGAAGTTGAAAAAAATTGAATATTCAGAATTGTTCATGGAAATATAGGATACATTCCAATCATGCTTATAATGATTATAACATTTTTAAATCGTAAAATTTTACATCTCTCTAGTTTTTTCATGTAGTTTTCAACATTATAATTACAAAACTAAGATTTTTTATTCCTTTTATAGTGTTATCATAAAAAAAACGCCTTTAGATTGACCCAAAAATGATAAATATTACCAATTCTTTCTAAAGTAATACTATATGAAATTGTTTCTCTGATAGATTATTTTAAATAAATATATATTTTTTTTAAAAACTAGTAGATACAAACAAATTATTGATTTTTTTCCTAATCATCATAGACTTAATAATGATCAAATGAAAAAGATTAAAACTGAGTTATGATTGTACCATAAGGGTCGTATATAGGCCAATATGGAATTCAACAAATAAGTGCTCTACAGTGGTTTATTATTAAACTTATTAATTTTACCGTTCATTGCGGTGCAATGGTATATATAGTACCTATGTAATATATGAATGATTTTATTTTTATATGTAATATAATATTTATTAAAAGATTGTTTGGGGCCCCGGAGGGGGGAGGGAACAGGATATTTATTATTTAGGCCATTCAAAATTAATAATAATAAAATCTGGAATTCCTTTATTTTGCTAATAAAAAAATTTACGCAATTCGTTCATAATAAAGTTATCATTCAAATAAAAAAAAGATATAATAAACACATGAGTTCCTTTTTGTAACAGTAAACTTTTCTTCTTAAACTAATTCTATTGTTTTATTATCGTCTCTTTTTTAGGAAACCCCTCTTTTTTAATTATTCGGGTTTGAACCTAAGCTATTGAGGTGTGACATGAAATATGCGCATTTTTGGAAGATATGCTTAAGAAATGACTGTTCTATTACGATACAAGATTCTAAATTTACTGGGAGTGTTCTTGCTTTGGGATAAGGTTTGTTAGAATGTACCACAACTGAATCGATATCAACTATAAATAAGCTAAAAACGGTGGCCTGATCTCGTCTCGTTCGATGTGGGCGAGATTTCACCAAGTATAAAAAAAAAACTCCCACGAACTCTATTCACTTAAATTTTTTTTCTGTTACAAAATAGAAAGCCTAAATGTGTACTTATTTTGCTGCACAAAATTCATATAAATATGTTTATAAACGAAATAGAAAAAGAACTTAAAAACTGGTTGATCTCACCTAATTTTAAGATTATAATTAAATCATTTTAATTTAGTTTGAATCATTTATTATCCACAAATAAGGAGATACAAGTAACGAAAGAAAATCCAGCATTTCAATAATGAAACGTATTCATAATAGTACTTAATAATTGGGGTGACAGTAATTTAATAAAATAATAATAATTAAAAAAAATCATAGCCAATTATATAAAACATGACGCAACATTTAGTTGCACACTTAAAAACATTTAAGAAAATTCTTCGTCGTGGATTACAGTTAGATTGAACTGAATTAAATTCACTGAATTAAAATAAGATAAGAAGCTAACTTAAATCTTTTTCGTTATAAATATATCTAATTTAATATAGTGAGAAATAATATATGTGAGACATTCAAAGATACGGCTTCGCGGAGACAGAGACAAAATATTGTCATGCAACAGGATATTAAGATGTAAAATCCAGGAGGCACGCAATAGCTTTAAGTGGCAATCTATCTAACGTTTCTCCTTATTATTTTAAGCTACTTCTAGCTGTTACTTACAACAAAGTTTTCCACTAAGTGGAATGGAAATGAATGTTATAACCTCCATAAATAGCAACTTCTAACATTCTATTTTAATTTTACCCACTTTTATATTTTACTCACAATTACTGAAAACACTTACTATGTAAATATAATAATATTGGATTAATTTATTACAATATGAAAAGAATGATAAGAACTTCAGGTTCAACAGTACAAAATATTAATTTAGAAAAAAAAAATCATTTATATTAAAATAAGTAGAAGCTTTAATGTGTCAAAAATTATAGCTATAAAAAAATTTAAGATACTTTATTTCAATTTAAGCAAATGTTGACAGAGCCCATTGACCATTTCAAGTGAAGAGAGAAATCCTTCTTACTTGGTGAAGTTTGTAAAGGTTTGAAACAGTTCTTTGCAAACAGTATCAAAAGCCACTTTACTGTCTAGGGCCTCTTTAACTGTTTCATTGATTGCTTCTTTAGAGTTAATTACGGGATAGAAAATCATTCCCACCTTTTCTATTGTCTTCTACAGTTGATCCAGTAATTAATACCATGTATACAAAATCTTAAGAAAATATATTATTTAAAATAATAATTCAAATGATCCAATTAATATTAGAATACTAAAATTTATTATGATAAACTTTATACGTAACATATTTATGTTAAATTACTCACGAACATCAGTGATTAACTAAATTATTTCTTCAAAACACAAATATTGTACACAAAGTAAGGGAAAGCATTGCATTCGTGTAAAATATCGAATTCGAGTTTTCAATGAAATTCAAAGTCCAAATAATCAAGGCTCGCATGTGTTTGAACAGCCTAGCTCAAAAAAAAATTGTGTGAAATTTAAAATTACACATCTAAGCCTTTTTCCATAAAATTGATTGACTGAAAGTGCTACTCTATTTTACACATTTTTTCGATTTTCTCTAAAATGATTTTGATTAAACTCGGTATATTAATATAAACTAAATGAACTCGAACATCTAGATCTTGTTCTCATTTAAATTTTATGAATTTACACAAAATCTTCCTCTATAATACCTTTGATTTCGTTTATTTGAAATAATTGACCATTTTTCATTGTCAACAGTAATAAAAAATGAATAACTATGAACTATGAAAAAATTTAATCATTCAATAAAGGATAAAATTGGAGAAATAGAGGTAGCAGCTTAAGACTGAAAATTCGGAGGGAGACGAGTGTGCCCGATCCTTCACGATTACAATCATAGAGACACGGGTTTCTTGTATTTTTGGCTGAAAGAAAATTTATATACGTTTATCACACCTCGAGAACCCTAAAACATTAATTGTTATTGTAAAAGAAATATAAAAATATATTGTGTGAAATTTTCGACCAAACCGTCGCGATTTTAAAAGAGTTTTCTCGATTTTCATTTGAGTGATTAATCTGGGGAGTTTTCGTTCTAAATGAGTTTCATAGAACGTGTGGACGAAATATAAGAAGATATGATTGAAGGAAACCTAACAATATAACTGATTTAAAAAAAGCGTAGTTTTTCTAAAAATATTTTCGTTAAAGAGGCTAAGTCTGTGATTCAACAAAAGATTTACAGAAAATACTTTTATCCTATTATTAAATGTACATTGGATATTCACTATTATCACATAGAAATTTAGAGGGGTTGTACCTGCAGAGTAAGAAAAGATCCGATTATCATTTAGAAGATATAAATGCCACAAGTTCTGCCATTCAATGACCGACCTGAGACCATAAAACTTAACAACTTGGCCACTATCGGAAGGAGGGAGGTGGTGCTAACAACCACTACTAAGAAAGATACCGCGCGACTATTGGTTGATGTTGGCCCCTTCCTTTTTAATGCCTATTACTCTTTGTTGGCCCCTTGATCCCAGGTCTATTATTCTGTCCCCGGGATCTCGCTGTGATCGCCCCCCACCATTACGGTTCCATTAGGAGCTCTGCCCTCAGCCCCAAGATGACCCAATTACGCTGAGGTTTGCCTCCAGCAGGAAAACAGAGATATAAATCAACAGGGTAAAAGCATTTCCGTTAGTGTTTTTCAACCTGTTCTTGTTCTTAAAAATATATTAAACTATAAGAGATACGGTAATTGGAAAATATCTCACGTTAGCTTTTAATTCGTAAAAACTATTTCTTAAATTTAGTGTGATTTTGAACTTAAAGATTACTATATAAATGGATATATAAATAAATATTCGAACAAAATACATTCAGTAACCTACAAATACATTTTTTTATTCATCGTAAATAACCAAATATCAAATTCATTAACAAATAACATATGATTGCCAGAAAAAGATTAAACTATGTTCTGTTCTCATTATTAATACAAAGTTCCATACCCATAATGTTTGAGGATATTATTAAGAACGCGGTCCTTATTCACCGTGGTCCAAATTTACTCATGTTGTACTTAACAGATAAATATGCAATCTAAATTTGGGTTCGACTCTATTACTAGTTAACGTCATAACAATATTATTATCAAAATATAATTGTCTTTACGTTATTTTACAAAATGTAGGGTTTCACAAGGCGCGATCCTATATCCAATTTTGTTTTCGATTTATACTGCCACAATAGTTGGAGCCGAGTATTGGTGAAATTGCCGTCAAGCATTATAACAATCGCAAATCATTAGCCAAATAGGAATTAGAGGAACTGAAAAAAATAAATATTGGTATAAATGCAGATAAATTAAGATTCTAGTTTTTCGTTTCAAAAATGGAAGAATAAACTCTCATAAAATTTAAAAATAAATAACATTCAAAACAAATTATCTGAATAGGTAAACTACCTGGGTATACCCTTAGATAGCAAATTGACATTTTCGGTACACATTATAAGATAATAACACCAATGAGACTGGAAGCACATATATTAAACGTATAATGAACACAAAACAAATGATTATAACCGTACAATCATTTGAAAATTTTAAAAACTACAAATAAGGAAAAAAAAGAATATAAATGAAAATACATAAAACGAGGACTTATAATAGCCAAAAATAATGATTTTTTAAAATGAAAGACGTAATAATTTGTTTGACTGTGTGGACAGGCGTATCTAGAAGACAAAAAAGAAATAACTGATCCAAGAATTTATTTTTAGGTTTAGTGTAAGTTTAATACAAAAAAAAAATGGGTGAGCTCCATATAGTCATTGATTAGAAGATTCCAGGACCCTGTTTCATAATGAAAGCTAATAGTATTAGTTCATAGTACAAGTATAGAAACAACGTGGTAATTACACTAATTCTATTTTCTTTTTCATAATAGAGAGGACTATTAGTGACAGTACAGGAGTTAAAAAATACTAAAGTACAAGTTACTAATGTACAAGACAGTATAATTGTATTAAGTTTTTCATTATACTAAGTTTCTATACAATTTCATGCAATTCTAAATGTGCAAATATATTTTTTTTAATAATATTATTTATGACATAGTGGAATGTAAAAAACCATTGATACTAAACGCTACGATTTACTAAAAATATTCAAACATTCAAACGGATAACTAAATAATTACTGCATTGGTAACAATTAGCTATCACAATTAATTATTATCCTCTTTTATAGCCAAGATACAAAAAGAGGGGTTTGGCCAAGAAAGAAAATAATAAACAAAATGTGAGTACGAGATAAGAAAAACCAACAAAAAAAAAAAAAGTAAAATCTTAGCGGATAAAAAAAAGGAAAATATAACTAAAAACAGTACTAAGTATAAGTTTCAAATAAATTACAGGGATAATAAAATAACACAATTTAAAATATAACTAACCAAAAATACAATTGATAAAAAAAACTTTAGGTAGAATTAAGAAACGCAAAACAATTTTATTATACACTAACTATTATACATTTATCGTTTAGAGACACAAGAAATATAAACTATAAAAAATAGCAGATTAAGTAGCCTCCCTGGAAAATAGAATCATAGTTCTGCTTTCCCTTTCTTGTAAAACCAACAATAGTTTGAAGCTAGAACCAGAAACTTCATTGAGAATGCAAATTCCTCTCCACTTTTTGTGTATTCCGAAATGGGTAGGAGCAGGAACCATGGTAAAAACGTTTAAGGTCAAGAAATAACAAATAACCTGACAGAATTGTGAAGTATAATTTATCTATTTATTTTAAAACATTTCTTGACTTATTCAGAACTATATAATTAAACTATAAGGAATATAACTATATAATACAATAACTATAATTTAAATATAAGGACTACTACTCTTGGTGTAGGAATCAGATAACTTCAATTCATGTAAAGTTCTTTTTCTTTTCTTCAGATAAGCAGACATGGTGATGTGAGCTTATACTGACAGATGTCTTTGGATTATTACATTATTTAATTTTTGTTTATTATTTATATTGTAGATTGTTATATTTTTTTGCATCTATTAAAGAGGGAAAAAATATTGGTTTAAGGAAGAAATGTTTGTTTAAAGATATATAGAAAAATACCTGAGAAAAAAATGAAGAATTATAAAAAACAAACAGAAAATTATATAAAAGAAAAATATCAAAGTACAAAGACAATAAAAGTCAAAACGAAAGAACTTTATAATAAAATCATGTTTTTAATTTTTTTTTTATAATTAAAATAATAGTATTGAAGCAAAGCCAGAGATAACTATGCTGTGTCAGTAGCAACCCAATGTTTTTCGATAAAGTGTTTATCTTAATTTTAAATATAATTCAGAAATGTGTAATGATAATTTTATAATACAGAATTTTTCCAAAAGTTAAGGAAACGAGTAAATAATATTAACTTTTAAGAGCTTATGTGTACTCATGAACATAATGATAATGATTGTTTATTGAGTTACTCATACTTAATTTTAATATATTTTTGATGATAAATTTCCGAAGAGGAATAAAAAAGTATTTTATTTGTAGTAATTAAATAATTGTTCCTTTTCAGAACTCACAATACAGGGAAAAAACGTAATACATTTTTAATTATTAAATTAATTTGATATGAATCTATCTAACTTTTTTTTAAATCCATTAAATCAACAATTCATTATATTAATTTTAAGAGTAAAAATAAAATTAAAATATACTTTACTTCATGTATAGAATGCAAAAAAAAAATAATTTAAGGAGAATGTTCCTCTTTAAAACATACGGTAGTTTTACTATTGTTTAGAAACACTAAATTACAAAATTTACAAGTTGAATCAGCAAAGAGAATTTCCATTGAGAGAAGCTACCAATTTATGCGAGCCTCTTGTTTTGAACCGGCTTTGATACGGGCACTTATTCCCTCTCAAATACAAACTGGGAGATATTTCCGGTTTTCCTTTGAAGGAGGACCGCCTGAGGGCCCAACCCGAAACCTAATTGACCGCGATTAGGAAACTGCTTTACATTATATTAGGATTGGTTGGTAATTGTCGGAAGTTGTGTAGCAGCCCTGAGGGCGAGCAACAAGTTGCAAGCAACTCGAAGAGATATACCTGCTTCAGGACAATTAAACAGCACTAAACACGCGAGTTGAAAGAATTAGTTGAGGTTACAAGATTCTGATAAGAATGTAACTAGCTGCCTCTTCCTAATTTAAACTGTTTCAAAAACATTTACATGATGCTCTCCGATCTTAGTAGATTAGAACGTGATATTTTTTTTGGTATTATTGTTCTCCAAATAAATGAAAGTCGTGCCACATTCATGTCTTCTCGATAACATAACGATAATAATAAATTATAATAATGATAATAAAGACTATCCACGTTTCCTTTCCAATTCGGGATAAACGGCGTTTAAAGTAATCATTTCCTGTAAGCATTCAGAAGCAGTCGACTTCAGGGATTTGCATTCTTTCTGACGTGCAAGTGGTCCCAACTGCAGTTTTTCAGTTTTTTTGCAAATATGTAATAATTATATTCTTTTTCAAATTAAAAGACAGGTGGTGCGTAGTCTGTAGCCTTCCTGGCTCATGTTTTGCAATCAACTATTCCATAACTCTAGGGGTATAATAACTTGGGATTACAAACTATCAACGTTAAAGCTTTGTAATCAAATATCACTAAATTTCGCTCATTGTCTTCTGCCGGTCGGTGGCCAGTTGTTGTGAGGCATTTAATACGTTGTAACCTAATATAGCATATTTTTGCTTACTTTGGATAATTATTCAAACCCATTCTTGGACCTCTGATCCACAGGTCTATAATGCTAAACATAAAAACAATTAAAAAATAATTTAAAGGTACACAAAAAAGTGTGTTTTAAATGAAATTAGCTATTGAAGAACAATAAAATTTATGTTGATAAATTTAATTTTCGTAGTGCTATTAGTTGCCGCTACTTGAAGAATGTTTTCTTCAAGTATATTTTTCATTATTGATAGTGATAAAATTAGAAGGCATTAAAAAAATTATCACATTTATAAAAACTTCAAAAGTTCATACTTAGAGCCAAAACGTTCTCATCACTCCAATGACCCCAAAGATAATTAACAATATAAGTCAGTCAACTTAGTTCTGTAAGTCAAGATTAATTTCTATATTCTTTACAAAAAATATGATGTATCTTTTCAATTACTAGCTTCAATTTCGACTATGCCATTCCCCTTTATGTTAGTAGTCTCCGATAATAACGATTATATACACCGACTTGATGAATAGCATTTTATAACAGTTTAAATTTCTAGAGTTAATTTATAACTTCTAAAGTAACCGATCGATTGGAACCTTTTAACGGATTGAAGAAAGTAAACTGTTACAAATAAAACAAGTATTTATTTTTGTTATGTTTTTATTTGCCAATCTCAATACTTAGAATATTTCGATTATTTTTTTCCCGATTATTAGCTTGGCAAAATGTTTTTTTTTGATAATTAAAAAAAAATATTTCACTATATTATTATTGGTCCTATATATCCTATATATATTAAATTCAATAAGATCTGTCGAAACTTAAAATTCTACAAGCAACAGTTGGCTGCAATTTTAAAGAAAAATGTATAATGTAATTATGATGAAGTATAAATGATTCATGTAATATTCAAAAACCAGTTGGCGAAGATCATTATAATGCCCTACTAAAGGCTTATCATTTTGACAAATATCAAAAAAAAATTTGAATGGTTTTATTTGGGTTTTACTTTTCAGGAAGCAGGAATAAGTTTATCTTACTCTTTATTAATGTCGTTTATGATAAATTACAGTAATCAATTTATTTAATTATAATTACTAAGAAATCGAAATAGAAAAAAATAAAATGAAATTTTTTCAAAAAATATTTTTTATGAGGAAAACATTAAAAATTGCTCTGAGGAAAATATTTATTTTTATCTTTTAACATATAAAAAATGATTAAGAATCAAGATTACTAACTATATGATTTAATAGAGTTTTTATTAAATGATACTTCACTATGTAAATTAAATATTATTACTCATTTGGTGACTTAAGGAAAGTAGATTAAAAAGAATAGTATCAATAGAAAAAATTTAAATTTGTAGTATTGATTATAAAATTGTTTTCTTTAACTTTAAAAATTTAAATTTTTACATTAATAGTCCTCGAGGCTATGGGTTGTACCTTTTTGTAAGGCTTGATCATCCAACCTCGATTGACTTCAATTGCATTCTACAGGATAGATACTATTTTTTAAAAAAGTAAAGCTCCACTGGAGCAATATTGGATCGGTCTAGTGAGCAAATAAGAGCGTTGTAAACTAGAAAAAAATGTGACAACATCGTTCGAAGTAGGTTGAAAATGGTTTCACATCTTGTTCCTGATATATCTATTATATTCTTAACGCTTAGCAACTCCTGTGGCGTCAACTGACAAAAAAAAAAATCAAACCTAGTTTCGCCCTAAAATGATCAGAACCAGTTTGATATTTTTATGTATTAATGTATATACTGCTGCATGTACTTGGAATCTACTGTGGAATCAATCCTCAATATATATATTACATGCTAAATAAAAGGGTCGAAATAAATATATTATTTCCTTCATTGTATAAGTTTTATAGTAAGGTAATGTATAATATTGTATTATAAATAGAGAAGTGTTAACGTACACTGTACATAACAAGAAAATTATTAGAGTGGGAGCAGTGACATTTGCTCATATCTAGCTTAGTCGTTTTAGGGGTTCCTTAGCAACCAATTCTTGTCACAATGTGCATCACACATTGTCTGAGATTACCACTAACTGGTGGAGGCTACGTACTTGGGATCATCCATTTCAATGAAAATATTTTTTTATGAAGAAATAAAATTAAAAATTCGTTTTTCAGACACCTAAAAAACCTGATATCCGAATTATAGTAATTTTTATTAATAGAAGAAAATAAAATTTAATTACTCAAAACATTCATTTTACTGGGGCCTTTGATTTGGTATTAGAAATCACAAAAAACGCAATAATCTCAAGACGATGTCAATAATCTATACGAAACTTAGGAGGGGCTTAGCACCGTCTAAACTGCACTCAATTATACTGTACCTTCGTTTATTATTGGACAAGAAATATAAAATAAAACATTCAAGAAATATTTCTCAATTTGAAACTATTATTTCTATATAAAAGCATTTATCCAAAAAATATTCATATGGGTTAAAAGAGCAGAAATTCAGCTTTCTAACGGTTATAATTACGTTATGTTAGATAATACAATGAGAAGTAATGAATGTATTTCATGAACTATGAACATTGGCCGAAAAAAATTATCCTCAAAAATCAAGCCCAAAAATTTATAATTTTTGATTTGAATGAAATATCCTACTAAAGTGTTTCAAAATACGCTAAGAACGATTCTGACTTGATTTTTACTACACAAAATTTTGTAGATGTACTTACTTGTATTTTTATATTTTTTGTAATTGTTTATTCATTTAATACAATTAACAAATTAATACTATTTTTTGTTCTTATTCTAGACAAAAAATAAACAAATCGGTTGGTAAATAATAGCAATTAAATACATGTAGAGCTAAGGTGGCATGCGATAACATCCCTAAAATCAATGTTTAAAAGTGTGACATTTTTTTCTTGGCTCCTATGGAACCATTGGTAAGAATCTTTGGACATGTGGCTAGTAACACCAAAAAAAGTTTCATTAAAGTCGGTGATCCCATGTGCGCTATCTCCCCTTGGAAGTCTCACTGATCCAGCAGACTAAGGAATATGTCATTTCGTTTTGTCGTCATTGTTGTAGACGACATAATAAGTACCTCACGATTATTATTCGGATCATATGTGGAAACGATGAGGTAGGATAGGATTATAATTTTTCAGCTCTAGAATAATTATTATTTGGTTTTGTTCTACTTACTTTTTTTTAGTTAAATAATCAAATTTTTTTTTAATTATTTATTTATTGTAATTTACAACTGTACAAAATAATACAATAGGTAAATATGTAGTATGTTTCATATACACTTGAAAATCTTGGGAAG